>NC_137823.1:62581931-62806931 GCF_963921795.1 Nannobrachium achirus
GGCGCTTTGCCCGGCATCCACCCACAACCACACACTCCCATGTACTTAACTATCGCAGAATGGCACAAGGAAGGGAGGCAACAGAAATGGAGGGTGACGATGTGTGTGTGTAGTTAGTGTGTGTTTGTTCTGAACAGGGTTAGTGACACCCAACATCTTGTGTGGCATGTTATTGTTCTATTTGTAAAACAAAACTAAAGAGGAGACATCTTTTAACCACTCAAGCCCTATATGGTTTACGATCTACAAGCTATGTGCTGTTTTCACCTTTAAAAAGAAAACAAATTAAACAAGAAGAATTTACAAGAGTCAACTGCAATAGGGCCTGCCCTGCAGGCATTGACACTAAGGCTTGCCCAACTGCCCCTGGCAGGTAAATAAAGCCTTCAGGCAGGTGAAGTTGGCCGACCGGCGACCGGGCAAGTGCTCATTTGAGAGGGGACGCAACCATCTATAAACACAACACGAGATATCTAAACACCTGAACGTGGCCAGCGCGCTCTGTCTTGTTTGGTCTGGGGAATATAAAATAAGAGCACTATTTACCTACAATGTGCTGTTTTTACTGTTGCTACACTTATATAAATATAAAATAACAAGTGTGAAACCATAGACATATTCAATCACTGCTATGTAGGTACTTGTATTTGGAGGTATTGAAAATAACATTGGGGTGTTCAACCACATCCTCCTTTTCTGAAGACGAACCTTAGGTGAAAATAGAAGCTCACAACATGCCACACATTATGACCTTGTATGTCGCAGTTAAGAGATTTGGTGTAGATAATGGAAGAGATTTGGTGTAGATAATGTAAGAGATTTGGTGTAGATCAGGGGTCGTCAACGTGTTCAGGCCAAGGACCTCTTAGTTGAGAGAGAGATGAAGCAGGGACCCCCACAACCTGTTCATAGATTCCATATAGTTTCATCGTTTGACAGCACAATCGTCAGTGTATTTTGGATTCATGTCAATTTGTGTTTTCAGATATTTAACCACTTGAACCGTCAATACTTAATAAACTTGACCTTTCACTCTATACTTTGTCTGCTCTTTTTCCCCTCTTCTACACCAAAGCTCTTTGCCAAAAACAGCAGATCTACAAGCTCACAACGCCTCGTGCTGCGAGGCGTTGTGAGCTTGTAGATCTGCTATTTTTGGCTGGAGCAGGGCCCTGCATGTGGCTGACCGTCATGCTGCAGCAGAGCCCCTGGAGCAGGGCCCTGTGGCTGACCGTCTGACCAGACTGGAGCAGGGCCCCTGGAGCAGGGCCCCTGCAGCAGGGCCCTGTGGCTGACCGTCTGACCAGACGCTCCCCAGTACAAACAGTGCATACAGGAAGGCCGTGGCCCACGTGGGCTTCAGAGGAACGCTTTCTCCTCCAACTGCCCTGCCCTGCCGTGCACTCTACGTGCACTCTACGTGCCCTCTACGTGCCCTGTCCGGGAGAGCCCAGGCTGATGGACTTAAAGGACATCTTTGTTTTTTTTTTACAAGGGTTCATATTTTAGATTGTAATTAGAGAAAAGGAAATATGAGTGTTACAATTGTTTTCCTTTACTACTTTCTATTGTTTTAGCAATTTTAGTGTTTTGATTTCAGTGGGTGGGGGCATGCGTACAAGTGGCTAAATATTTATTTTAAGACACAATAAGCCGGCAATGTCTTTGTTAATATTTACACCAACCCCCATAACTCACATCTGCCCATGAAAGATTGCTGTGTATCTTGGGAATGGGCTTATTGTGTCAAAAAATACATATTTAACCACATGCATGCATGCCCCCAACCTAGGGGCATGCATGCAAATCAAAATCGTTAAAATCACTAAAACGATAGAAAGAAGTAAATTAAAACATTTCTTAAAAATCATCTTTTCTTTTCTCTAAAATCTAATCTATTATCTAAAATATGATCCCTTGTTGTAAAAAAACAAAATTGTCCTTTACCCATTTAGGGTTAGAATTATTGAATGCTTTAAAGGACAACTTTAGTTTTTTACAACAAGGGTTCATATTTTAGATTGCAATTAAAGAATATAAAAGGTGAGTGTTAAAATGATTTCATTTACTTCTTTCTATTGTTTTAGAGATTCTTATTTCAGTGTTTGGGGGCATGCATACCAGTGGCTAAATATGTCATTTTACACAGAATAAGCCCATTCCCAAGATACAATGCAACCTTTCATAGTTGGATGTGACTTATGGGGGCTAGAAGTGTTACTGTAAATAGCAATAAAGAAACTGCTGGCTTATTGTGTCTAAAAAGACATATTTAGCCATATTTAGCCAGCATGGGGGCATGCGTACGCATGCACCCATGCGTACGCATGCCCCACATTTTAGCACGGTAAACGCGATAAAACAATAGAACGAAGCAAATGAAAACATTTTAACAATCACTTCTTCTTTTCTCTAATTACAATCTAAAATATGAACCCTTGTTGTAAAAAAATAAAGTTGTCCTTTAACCAGTGAAAAATAGCAGATATACAAGCTCACAGCGCGGCACCGAGTGCCGCTCTGAGAGCTTGTAGATCTGCTATTTTTGAAAAAGTCGTTTGTAACTCAAATTTTGCTTCTGGGTGGTCCCTGGAACTAGATATTTTGAGATGGGGGTCCGTGGCCAAATAAATATCAGTTTGGGGGTCCTTCACATGAAAAGGTTTGAGAACCACTGACATAGTAGTCTCTCAAGAACAGACTAACTGAGCTCCATTTAAGCGAAAAGGACCTTTTCTTTGACAATGGCTGGCCAGATTGCTGACATAGAAACATAGGTTTTTTCAAAAAATCTTAGAAGGATTCAAAAGACACTTATAGAATCGTGTATATACAAATTTTCACGATTTCACGAAAAGCAAGGGATGTGACCAAGGGTCTAGCAGCTCTACCTCAGAACAAACACCACCCTGGTGGTGATCAAATATTTAGATCTGACTATGGGAGCAGCAGGATCCTCCACTGTGCAGACTTTATTTTAGTGTTTCTCTGTCCAGCAGCTGGGATTTTATTTTTGGGTGATGTGCTTTGTAAAGTATATTTTCATATCTCATGCAATATGCACAAATAAACAAATAAATGTGTACAAAACCTTAAATGGATTTCTTTATTCAAATGGATTCCTCGCTGTCAGTGAGTCACTGACAGAAAGATGCAGCAACCTGCACATTGCACAAGGTTCACGAGTTTGCAATATGCTGGCTTTTCAATGTGATGGTGACATCACATCATTGTGGAGAGAATACATGATTCAAGTAATTGCTTTTGTTGCGACCGTCAGGTTGCAAGTTACTATGACTGTTACTATGACTGTCAGTCAGTCAGTCAGTCAGTCAGTCAGTCAGACTGTCACGTCACGTCACGTCACACTTTTCCCATACTCATATCTCCGCCACCGTTGCCCCTATCCATGCCAAACTTTGCACACACACTCCTTGGCTGCCAAACCACAACCTCCACCTCCATTCCTCACATGGCCCTCTTCTAGTGCCACCATGAGGCCGATTCTTGCAAAACACATTTTTGGACACTGCTCCTACAGATTTTGCCCTAAAATCACGCAAAGCGGTACACAGTATCTCTAAAGTCATGTCATCAACATGGATCTGTCTGTCTAGTTTTGTTAACTGTTGCATCCTTAAAGATAAGTCATTTTGTAGTTTTTTGCTGCAGCAGCCACGCTACTCTCCAACCATGAGACAGCTTTCCTGCCTCCTTCAATGGGAATAAACCAAGTTTATTTAGCAGTTCAATGTGCCTGATTATACCAGGCTGCCTGAGAAACATTCAAGAGAATGAACCTTCTATTTGCTTTGGTATGTTGTTGTTTCACTGAGTGTGTCTGAATGCCTGGGAGCCAGCAGAACAGTGGATCAGAGTTAGGGATGTCAACGATTAATCGATTTTCGATTAATCGATCGATTAATCAATAATCGATTTTAATATTTCATAATCGAAAATCGAAACAAATATTATTATTATTTTTTTTTTTTTTTTTTTTTTAAATACTATTTTATGGATTAGTTAGTTTGTTTCAACCAAAATATAGGCTAATAATAGTATTAATGATAATAGTAAATGGCCATTGATTTATTATTCACACCAGCACCAACTGTAAACTATAATGTTTAGGCCTACTGTGTAGAGAGGAGGAGCACAGCAGAGTGGCAGCTGCCTGCTAGTACACACCCTCCCCCTTTCTCAGACACATGTGATTGATTTGGTTGATTGGTTTGGTAGCCATCATCAAAGAAAAGGGAAAACCCTCTCTGCATTGTAAGCATCAGAGAATCTGTTCTTGAGAGATCAGGGTGAACAGTACACTGTCACTGACTAAAAAGAAAGATGAAGAGTAGTAGTTATAGGCTACCAATTACCAGAAGAGCCATGTTGTACATAATATAAATGCGCATTGCAATCCAGTAATAATTAATAATAATTATAATCCAGTTATAATATTCTTTTAATAATAATTAATAATCGATTATCGATTAATAATCGATTATTGCTATAGAATAATCGATTTTCATAAAGGTCCATTTTTGACATCCCTAATCAGAGTAACGCTAATATAAAAGCATCTTTCATCCATTTCTCTGCT
Organism: Nannobrachium achirus; assembly: GCF_963921795.1. Lineage (NCBI taxonomy): Eukaryota > Metazoa > Chordata > Actinopteri > Myctophiformes > Myctophidae > Nannobrachium > Nannobrachium achirus. The sequence goes on from NC_137823.1 coordinate 62,586,532, forward strand.
TTCAAAAGAGTGGAAAAGAAAGGAGAGGAGATGAGGCACAAGTAAGCAGCGGTGTAAAGTAACTAAGTACAGTTTTGAGGTATTTGTACTTTACTTTTCCAATTTCCAATACTTTTACTTCTACTCCACTACATCTGGGATCCAAATATTGTACTTTTACTCCACTACATTTATTTGAAAACTTTAGTTACTAGTTACTTTGCAGATATAAATTATAATATTATTATAAAACATACATAAAACACTTTAGCCATATTTTATACCTTGGCTATTTGAAAATGGCCGATCTACAAGCTCACAACACACCGCATTGTGATGCGTTGTGAGCTTGTAGATCGTCTATTTTCAAACATGTTGTAATTTTACGTTCGGTGACTTTAAGTACATTTTGATACCAATACTTTCATACTTTTACTAAAGTACATTTTGAATTCTGGACTTTTACTTGTAACAGAGTATTTCTACATTGTAGTATTGATACTTTTACTCAAGTAAAACCACTGCCAGCTTCACACAAAAATGAGGAGGAAAATGGAAAGAATGGAAGGAATGGAAGATAAAGGAGAGGTGGCGTGAAGAGAAGAAAGGACAAAAAGAGGAAGAGAAGAGAAGGGAAGGGAAGGAAGGGGTTAAGTGGTAAGAACCACTTAGTGCTTCAGGGTGACCGTGTATGACCATGGCACAAACAGCTGTGGTCTAGCCTACATCACGTGTGTTTGTTTGTTTGTTTGTTTGTTTGTTTGTTTGTTTGTTTGTTTGTTTGTGTTTGTGTTTGTGTGTGTGTGTGTGTGTGTGTGTGTGTGTGTGTGTGTGTGTGTGTGTGTGTGTGTGTGTGTGTGTGTGTGTGTGTGTGTGCGTGTACGTTTGTTTGTGTGTGTGTGAGACAGAGAACACAGTAAACAGCCGAGGGCCTCGGAAGTCCAAACCCCACGTGCATCATAAGACATGGAGAAATACAGGCCAGCACCAGGCACATTGCACAAGGTTCAAGAGTTAGCAACATGCTGGCTTTTCAACGTGATGGTGACTGATTGTTGTTGTTGTTGTTCAACTGTACGTAAAAAGAATGAGTGAAAAACTAGCATGTCGTTGTTGTCGGGTGAAAACCTTTTATGTCCAAAACCGTTCGTTTTGCATTCATCATTATAACAATTATTTAAACTAGTGAAAACAGCCGATCTACGAGGACACAATGCCTCGCACCGCGAGGCGTTGTGTGCTTGTAGATCTACTGTTTTCACTACTTTTGTGCGACGGCCTTGTCTGACGAAGCAAGGCTTTACTTTGCGAAAGAACATACACACTTGAAACTTGGAGATACGAGGTTTCCACCCGACAATGACGATGTGTTTCTAGCATGTGTTCCTATCTCATGTACTGTACTGTACTGTATAAAGCACATCCGTGTCCTCCTCCCACGATGCGGAGGTGGATTAACCCCTCCATGTCTCTTCCCTTCTCCAGAACAATAAGACGACTGCAGTTATTATCTGCCGACATTATAACATCACATTGGGTCAAACGGAACCGCTATTCTGGGCGTGAACATTCGACGGAAATAGCAAATCTATAAGCTCACAACGCGTACAGAGCTGACCCAGATCAACTATTGGTATACTATATACACAATAGGGTTTAAGTGGTTAAAAGCTTGGGGCAAATCCATGAAGTGCATTATCGATTGAATAAAACATCAACAATGTTTTAGAGATGAGAGGAAGGTTGTACAACACGGTGACGTAGAAATGATCGTTATAGATTCTGCTAGAGGCATGCGTGTTGTTCTCTGCTGGCTTCTACTGCGAATCAAGACAGTCTGAAGGAGTTTGATGACAGCAGCTGGCTGTGTGTGTGTGTGTGTGTGTGTGTGTGTGTGTGTGTGTGTGTGTGTGTGTGTGTGTGTGTGTGTGTGTGTGTGTGTGTGTGCGCGCGCGTGCGCTAGAGATGGGACGACAAGCGGTATTATCGTTTATCGCGATAAAAAACACTCACGATAATCGTATCGTGGAGATTTAATATATCGTGATATCGTCCTCTGTCATGCATTGGGATCAATTCATCTTTTATTTGCCGAGCTGCATATCCGGTACCACTTAAACCCTCTAGAATTGGTAAAAGGTATTAATAATATACGTACTTACAGTCTTTTTTTCACTCCCTTTCAAATGTCTTTGCCAAAAAAATAGCAGATCTACAAGCTCACAACGCGTCGCATCGCGACGCGTTGTGAGCTTGTAGATCGGCAGTTTTTTGTTCCACCCCAGGATAATGGATTTTGATTATCGCGATAATATTGTAAATCGCGATTTCTTTTGTCACAATAATCGTGATATGAAACTTTCATATCGTCCCATCCGTAGCGCGTGCATAATTGTGTGGGATTTGTCACCTGGGCTGGCGGTATTGAGGGGAGCTCAGCCACAGGGCCTGTTAGTGAGAGAGAGGAAGCAGTGCAACGACACATCATTATAGAGAGAGCGGTGTTCCTCCCAAACCCTGAGGTGCAAAAACCTCAGCATACCTCCTATCAGTGAAGTGACCATTTAGACTAGCCTCGCATGGCCATCCCGAGCTACGTCATCACCAATGTGCTTCCTTTCTGGGTCTGGTGTCCCTCCCATCGAGTCTCTTTATGGAGAACTTATGATCTAATTTCCAATCAAATGGCTGCGTTTGGAGCGACCCGCCTCACACCGTGTGACCTCTCACATTTTGAAAACAAACATGGCGGCCCCCATATCCCACGCAAGTTTACAAATCGCAAATAAAAGCTGTATTAAGCGAAGTTTTATCTGAAATCAACAGCATCTCAGAACTTAAAAAAGAACAACAGTTTGTACTTTTGGAATTTCTGTCGTATTTGCTGTTCTGATGTTTTGATGCGCTGATGACTACGGACTGGACCTGTCAGTCAAAGTGAGTAACTACGTCATCGTAATGCTTTGTCTATGGAGGACTCCCAGACTCTCCCCTGGGAGAGTCTGGCTGTTGCGAGGCTACATTTAGACCTCCGTTTCCCAAACACTGGGTCAGGAGTCAGGACCCATTTAACGTGGGTCACGAACCAATTAGTATGGGTCACGACTTGAGTAAAAATCCCATTTTCATTTCCTACATTAAAGAAAATATGTATTTATTTTGAATTTATTTCAAAAGCTTCTTCCTCCCCCCAAAATTCATTTTTTTATACATGTTAAAACAAACACATATAAGAAGTGACATAAATTTAAAATAATAATAATTAAGAAGTAGTGAAAATAGATCTGTTGTTTTCACTAGTTTGGGGGTCCCGGGCAAACGTCTAATCTCTCTTTTGGGTCTCGACCTGAGGAGTTTGGGAACCACTGATTTAGAGGGTCTGAGTTTTTGTCCAAAACAAGATCACGACAAAGATGGCATCCACCAGTCACATAATATCTCTGCATGTCAGACTCCCAAGAACATTAGCACCCATTCCTTAGTTTACCAGCAGGCAGCCTCATGGTTCCTGGAATAATTCCTGGCCCTATCAAATTGACTGATCATCGTCTCCAAAACAGACTACTTCTAGACTGCAGAGGACACCGAACAGCATGCTGCTGGCTTTGACATCTGTCAACCTGGAGAATGGGAAGTGGTTTGCTTTGTGTGCTCTGTAAACACAAGCGGAAACATGAGAGAAATCACAGCGTACATATGTGGAGACCACAGGAATGTTCCTACCTCAACAAGGGGTCCCTGTGTGGAATGTTCCTACCTCAACAAGGGGTCCCTGTGCCAAACTGAGTTTGGAAACAACACAGCAGTCTAGTTTAGGGCTGCAAATATTATTTTCTTAGCAGTAATTCTATTGATTACTTTTTCAATGAATCGATTCGTCTTACTTTATACTTCAGTGTACACCACTGTCGCACAACAATATCGAGCATAGCCCATCTACATGGCATACTGAGCTTGTGGGTCTGCTATTTTTCAGATTAATTTTTTTTTCATAAAATTGTTTAAATCGATTAGTTCATATTTTGTTGATCTATCGCAAAGTTGTCTTTCTGTGTCGCAGGTGATCGTCGGCCATTATCTCTGTCAAAGACATGTATCAAAATTAATCAATTCTGTTAGAGATGTGCCGATTGATCGGTGAGTGATCGCGATCGGCCAATAATGCCTCTATCGGCTTTGATCGGTATCGGCTTTGCAGATCTACAAGCTAGATCAGCTATTTTCACAATATTTATCTGTGGGACTGAATGTAACCTCAGCTTCAACTCCTACAAGTTGAATTGGATACTAAAGGACCTCAGCCTGCATTCTCCTAATGTTTATACTTATTTGTATATTTGACGCTGTGATCGGGAATATCGGTATAGGCAGATACCGATTCCAGTTGATCAGTGATCGTTATCGGCCCCAAAAATCGCAATCGGAGCATCTCTAAATTCTGTTACCACTAAAACTGTAAAAACAAGTTTCTATGCCCTTCTATCAAGGACCAATCTGTCATACAGTATATACAGCTTGGCTAAAGTGAAGAACTTTACATGACTCCCTGTTCGGTCAAGAACAGAACAGCAACATGGAAACATCTCGGCACCGCTATCTGGGTTGTATGAGCGCCGATGGAATCAAGAAATCCGTACAGCTGATTGCCCCGATGACGGCTGGATGTTTTATTCATGGCGAGGTAGTGGTGGTAGAACAAGGGCTAGGAGGACGGTGGAGTGGTTTGCCCTGCGGTCGACCATCTGTTATTTATAGGCTAATAGTGATGTAACAAGCTGTTATCTCACAGGCCCATTAGACTCATGTCAGGCTCATTAGCAGGAAGTGTGGACTAGATTAACCACTTTAAAACCTGACGTCTCTATTTTTGGCAGGTCATAAATACAGTAGGTAGACATTTTGCGATATCTTCAGAATCTCACAAATAGCGACGTGCTGTGACCTGGAACATCGGCTATTTGCGCCATTTGTCGTACGATGAAGTATACTCATATATATATATATATATGATCTTCCTCCTTGGGCCCACCTTACCGTTCATCACCACAAAAGCGTGGGGTGGCTCAAAGTAGCTGACAGAGTACAGCATCTTGCAATGGGCCTGGTGTACAAGACTCACTACACCTCCAAGATACCCATGTACCTGACGAACTACTTCCACGATCACAACACCAGAGGCAGCTCCACAAATCATGTTCAACCTAGATTTAACACTATAAAAGGCTCCAATTCGTTCTCCAGCTATACCACCATCATGTGGAACACACTTCCTCAAGCCTTCAAAAATTGTATGAAAAGTCACCTTCAGGCGGCTGCTGATTTTTCAAAAATAGCAGAACTGCAAGCTCATAGCGCATCTCGAAGTGAACACGCTATGAGCTTGCAGATCTGTTATTTTTGAAAAATCGTGAATATTTGTGCAAACCTTTGAATATACTGTATATATTACTAGGTTGGGTTGGCGATAGGGCCTTTCTGTGTGGAGTTTGCCTAAACATGGAGATGTGGTACAGAAGGACTCATATATGGGCATAAAAAGTATGTCATGTGACATCACTTCCTGTACAGACAGTCAGACAGACAGCCATTGACTCCGACCTACCAATAGCTACTGTCTATGACGGTAGTTCCATATGACATATTGGACTAGACTATCTCCATATATAGTGTTATCCACATCTCCATGTTTAGACAGCCAATGACTCCGGCCTAACAATGGCTACTTTCTATGACGGTAGTCCCATATGACATGATGGACTGGACTATCTCCATATATAGTGTTATCCACATTTCGTGTAGCCGCCCTGTACAGGAAGTGATGTCACAACTCGCTGACATCACACTGACATCACAGAGGATACAGAAGGACGGTCACGAGGATACGGAAGGAAGGAAGGACACTCAAGCGACACGGTTCTTCAGAGTATATGCGACCTTCGGTCGCAATAAAAACTTCTTCTATTTTAACTGAAATCTTTGCATCTCCCCCAAAAGCATGAGAAAAAGGCCCTGTACCGGAAGCTGCTATGGACTCTACCTAGCATTATGGAACACTACTAGTCATTATGGTCCATGTGAACACACTAAATACTAAGAAGATGGTACCATTAACCACCACACAGCTATATCCCCATCATGTCTAGAGATAAAATAATCAGATGGTTTTCATTTTGAGTCAAATATAATATTATTTTATTTTTAATTATCAACCTTCCTCAACGTTCCTAAATTGAACACCAAATTGAAGGGCATGAAAAATAAACAGAGATAATACTTTTTGAGGAGTGTGTGTGTGCGTGTGCGTGTGCGTGTGTGCGTGTGCGTGTGCGTGTGCGCGTGTGCGTGTGCGTGCGCGTGCGTGTGCGTGTGTGTGTGTGTGTGTCTGGTTCACTTCACAAGACAAGAAATATGGAACTTCAGTGACATTTACTTTGGCACAGTTCTGATCGCGCCTCGCTTACACTCCACGAGGTGATAAATAAGTGAACAGGAGATAACAAAAATAGTTCAGATTCAGCTCCTTTCAACGTAGACTAAAAATATTGTTGCCGTCGGGCAGAAAGCTTGTACTGTACCTCCATATTTAAACTTTTTATGATCTTTCGTAAGTTATGGCCTTCCTTCATCATATACAAGCGTGTTGTACAAAAGTAGTGAAAATAGCAGATCCACAAGCTCACACAACGCATCACAATTGCTTGTAGATTGGCTATGTTCACTATTATTTTTAAAACACTACTTTCACTATTGTTTTAAAACAATATATTTTTAAAGCAATAATAAAAAAGCAGCAGACATACAGTACAGTACAAGGTTTCCACCCGACAGTGACAATATGCAACTGGGCTAACAAGACGTTGAGGTGTGAACAGTGTGTTTTAAAGGTATTGATCTGTACAAGGTCTGTGTTTACCCATAACCACTTGAACCCAATTCTGGGGCTGAACATTTGATCAGACTTATTGATTTAGTCAATTCTTCACATTGATTCTTTGATACCTTCAAATGACTGAACAAGCACCATTCAGGTGTGACAGTAGCACAGCAACCAGTCAGAATGAAACAGCTAGGGGGTACAGGAAGTGATGCACACTTTCACGCAAGGGCTCATGGGACACTGGAAACGTGTGGATATAATCATTATAAAAAAATTGAAAAGGAAAGTATAACCGCTAAGAACATAATCGATGGTTGCAGGCCTGAATTGCAGTCATTTTATTTGGCGGTAGAAAAGTGGCCTAATGGATCCAAAGCACTGTGACGGTGCCCTTTCTGGCCCAGAATGGGTCACTATTATGTAAGTCCAATTAAAACCTCAAAGATAAGCCAGAGCTCTCAGCTATGTATCTGACTGCTGCCCGGATCAATGGGCAAAATGGACACTTTTCCTCTCTCCTCTCTGGTGTTCAAAGAGCAGGTTGTGACCTGGCTCGCTGCAACACCAATTAGAGCTCAGCTGTGGCTCTGATGATCACAGGGACCCATTATGCCAACAACAAAACCTTTGGGCATTTGCTATACCCGACACATACGGTACGGTATTATGATATGAAAGCCTTCTAAAAGCCTTCAGCCTATACCATCCAGTAGTTCTTCAGTGGCATTCCTGGCGCTGGCCTGCCTGTGTGGGTGTATGGTACATTGGTACAAAGACGCTGATGCAAAGGTGTGGGAAGTGCAGAATGCTCGGGCACATAATTGGTTCACCAGTGTGAATTCACACATTTCGAAAACATTTCCAAAAAAAAAAACATTCCACGAAAATGCTTGAAAAGATTTTCATGAATACAAAAACGCAATGATCTGTCCAAGTAATTTCATTAATAAATAAAAGAAAAATCATAAAAGAAATTCCATAAATTGGAAAACAAATGTCTAAGAAGTAGTGAAAATGGAACTTGAATCTATTGATCCAAGTAAGCCGGAATACAATTGATTGATTATTAAAACAATGTGCTCTGAAAATTAATCCAAATGTTAAAATTACACATTCACATGTTCTTCCCACTCAGATTTGGTTTCTCAAACCAAACTATCTTTCAAGATCACCTTCCTCTGTTTGTTCCATCACATCTATTCTATGAAAGAAGCAATGAACACAAGGCACAAGAGGAATAATAATCATGCGTGCGAATACAGACGTCAGCAGGACAGCTCCGTAAGCTTGCGTTTAAAACACAAGCAGCAGCAGCAGCGACACTGGGCCTTCCCGCCACCTCCGTGCACTACAGTCAGGCATGTGTACATAGATGTCAAAGGGGACTTGAGCCCCTGCCCTTTTATCTGTCTGTAAAAGGTTGCCATGAAACTTGCCATGAATGCAGTTTTTACTATGGTGAAAGAAATGCAAATGCCCCCTTTCAATGCCATATACCTCAAGGCGACATTCAAGAGAATTGCCTTGTCCAAACTCTCCTGAACTTGAATGCAGCATCTCATGTTGAAAGTATTGCCCTCTCTATAGGAATCCATGCCGTTACGCCACATCTCCAGAATTCACTTGAATATGTTTAGTTCATTGTGGTGTCAAGCACCGAAAATAGCCGATCTCCAAGCTCACAACGCGTCGCAGCGCGACGCATTGTGAGCTTGGAGGTCGGCTATTTTCGATATTTTCACCAAAAGGCCCTTTCAGAACTTTCAGCCCCTGCCTCTCTAACATTCTCTGCACGGCCCTGACCACAGTGCCCTCCAATCTGTGTCAATCAGACGGGCTCAAGGCAGCCACTTGTTGTGGAAGTGGTCCTCGCCAACCAAAACAGCGGACAAAAGCCTAAGGCAACATGCGGGCGATGCAACGCGAGGAGGGGGCTCGCCGCTGAGGGGGAAGCAGGACAGAAATAGCTGCACGGTGGTGAATAATCGAGAGAAGAAGAGATGTGGTGTAATTAACGCCGTGGCCCGGGGAGTCTCTGATGTACGGTGGAGGGAGGAGAGAGAGAGAGAGAGAGAGAGAGAGAGAGAGAGAGAGAGAGATGTTTGAATAAACGATAGAGAGGAAATTATATGGCAGGGGAGAGAAAATGAGAGGACGAGTATGAAGAAAAGGTGGAGAGAGAGAGAAAGAGAGAGAGAGAGAGAAAGAAAGCAGAAAAAAGAAGAAACGAGAGCTCACGGTATAATGGAGCCTTGTGGTCTGATCAAAGTTGTGTGGGGTTAAAGAACACTTCACCTGGCTTCCGGCTCATCTCCTCCAGTGCACCGTTCCTCACTAACGCTCACTGTCGGACATGCAGCGCCACTTTCTGGCTCCGCCCTCTGTGTGTCAGAGGCGGGGCTGTGGGCAGTTGGGGGACGGTTGCCTGCCGATGACACCTTCAAGAAACACATGGAGATGACAGTAGTGATACAGTCATATAGCGAGCGTTAGTGAGGCTGAAACAACCTTAAGTGTTCCTTTAAAGGGAACATGCTCCACGACAGGCAGCTATTAGGCAGACAGACAGCAGAAGGCAAAGCACTGCTAATGAATCCGGCTTTGCATGTCTCACTGTGTGCGACAGGCAGTGTAGCGTAGAATTCAATATGTAGGATTCATATTGAATATGGGCACGCTACTCGACGCCAAGGTTGATACATTAATTATTAAAGATGAGCTATACGGGTCAATCGCGTTCAACAACAACTACATACTTAAGACTGGGGGGCCAGGCCTTTCCCTGAACTCCCTTGTTAGCCAATGATAATATATGATCTAATCTAATCTCTAATCTGAGAGGGTAGGCCCAATCTTCGGTTCTTATAGTCTTATATTGTGTTGTCATGCAGAATCTCCGAATAAGGCTGTATATTCTTTTCTACAGGCAGCCAAACATCAGTTGCACGTTAGTGGCTCTTAACCGGCGGTGTGTTTACCTTTTGCACGCCTACGTTTAATCACAGAATAGGTTCTGAAAGTTCCCTGTCAAACTTTTCTGAAATTGTGTAAACAATTTGACAGCATGAAGGCTTAACCACATGTAATATTCAGCTAAAAACAGCAGAGCTACAAGCTTCGCAATGTGTCACATTTCAACACATTTGTGTGAAATTTGAGTGAAAAAAGGAGGGGACCAAGTAAAGAGTAAAGAGTAAAGGGCCAACAAAGTATACTATATAGGGTTTAAGTTGTACAAATAAAAATTAGGACTTCAATGTGAGTGTCGAGTACGGTACTTTTTAACTAGGTCAAGTCAAGGGGAGGAGGGAGAAAAGGCGAAGGCGTCTTTGACATAAACCGGGGTAAAAGGTGATAATTACATATTCTCGCTGTATTCAGCGACACAAAATGGCTCCCCTAGCTCTATTGCATCTCGGCAATGGAATGCCTTTTTATTTGCTCGCGCAACAGACTGAGGCAGAAGAGGAGAGGAGAGGAGAGGAGAGGCGAGGAGAGGAGAGGAGAGGAGAGGAGAGGAGAGGAGAGGAGAGGAGAGGAGAGGAGAGGAGAGGAGAGGAGAGCGACTGGCAACGAATGTGACACGGGTTCAGGTGTGAGTGGCACCTCTGTGGCACCATTAAGTAGCTGTCTCTCACAGGGGTGTCGCACCAAATTCTGGGCCCTGGGTACAAGGATTCACTCACATTTTGTGCTTTTCAAGCACATTTTGTGCTTTTCAGCGCGGCACCGAGTGCCGCGCTGCGAGCTTGTAGATCTGCTATTTTTTTAAAATCGTGAAAAAAGTCTGAATATTTCAATTCCTTCAAAGGTTTTTTGAAGAAAAAAAACTATGTTTCTGTCAGTGGTGCTCACATTTTTTCATATGAAGGACCCCCAAAATGATATGTATTTGGCCGCGGACCCTCATCTCAAAATATTTAGTTCCAGGGACCCCCCAGAAGCAAAACTTTAGTTAAAGATTTTCGCTTAATTCAAAGATTTTTACACATTTTCACAACTTTTCAAAAATAGCAGATCTACAAGCCGCGCTGTGAGCTTGTATATCTGCTATTTTTCAATAGCTAAAGTATATAACATAATTAAGGCCCCTCCACCTTGGGCCCTGGTAACTCAGTCCCACTCCCCCCCCCCCCCCTGTGACACCCCTGCTCTCTCGTTCACAGCACAGGTGACTTCCCTCCTGGCAACCCTAGGAAAAGAAGGAGTGATCCCAGCATTCAGAGCATCAGAGCAGAGTGGCAGATCTCCAAACTGCATGGAATAGTACAGGCAAAGCTCATTGGGAAGCCTCTAAACCAGGGCTCTTTTCATAGTTGTCTCCACCAGCCGAAGGCATGGGGGAGAGTATGTTTTCCCCTTCATCCGTCCGTGTGTCCGTCCGTCCGTCCGTGCATGCGTGCGTGCGTGCGTGCGTGCGCGTGTCCTCGCAGTTTGTGTGCAGTCGCCGTTGGGCTGGTCGCTGCCAAAGTGAGCACACACATTCCCTGGATGCCAATCTAGAACCTCTGCCCTAAATTTTTCAAATGGGCCTTTTCTAGCGCCACCTAGTGGCCGATGTTCGCAAAACACATTTCTGTGGACTACTCTTAAAGATTTTGTCCAAAAATCCTACAAATCGGTAGGCAGTATCTCGACAGTCATGTGATCGACACGGATCTGTCAAATTTTGCATATTCCATCCTGATTGGCTAAGATTGGCTTCCAAAGTTTGTAGGATTGAGCCGTTTTGAACAAAATGCCTCAAATCCCAAACGCAAAGTGCAATTATCATGAAATCGCGCACACACGTTCCCACTAGGTCGAGGAAGAAATGCTACTTCAAATTTTTTAAATCAGCCTCATGGTGGCGCTATAACAGGCCGATTTGTGGTTTTACCTATAACTCCACCGATCAGTTTCAAACTTTGTAAGCGCACTCCCTAGAGGCTAAGGATAAACCTTTGCCCTGCATTTTTCACATCAGCCTTTTATAGCGCCACCTTTGGGCCGACTCATGTAAAACACATTTTTGGATATTACTCCTTCAGATTTTCTCCAAAAATCAGTACACCATATCTCTATAGTCATGTGATCAAGTCTGATGCATCTGATATTTCATATTCCATCCTGATTGGCTAATATTAGCTTCCAAAGTTTTCAGGATTGCTCAGTTTTTTAACTAAATGCCTCAAATCATCAACGCAGCTTGCAATTACCGTGAAATTTGCCACACATATTCCCACTATGTCAAGGTACAAATGCTACCCTTTTCACATTGGCCTGTTATAGCGCCACCAGCAGGTAGACTTTAGCAAAACTAATTTTTGGAATACAATGCTTCAAGTCATGCATGCAGCGTCCGATTGCCATGAAAGGTCTAAGGTGAAGAATTATGCCACCCTTTTTACACTGTCCTATTATACAGTAGCACCACCAGGACGCCTGGCCTGGTGGAGACCTGTGCTCGGAAGAGCACTGCTTCTAGTTTCCATATAGTTTCATTGTTTGACAGCACAATCATGTGTATTTTGGATTCATGTAAATTTGTGTTTTCAGATATTTAACCACTTGAACCGTCAATACTTAATAAACCGTTTTTTAACCTTTCACTCTGTATTTAGTCTGCTCTTTTCCTCTACACCAAATCCTCTTTGCCGAAAATAGCTGATCTACAAACTTACAACGCCTCGTGAGCTTCTAGATCTGCTATTTTTGGCTAAAGTTCTCAGACTATGGACGTATTGTTCAAGTGGTTGATATACAAAAGGAGAAATAAAGTTTCTACCACACAACGATTTGGAGGACCCCCTGTAGTAACTCTGAGGACCCCCTAGGGGTCCTGTACCCCCTGTTGAAGACACTCTTGCTCTAAACAAAGGAGATGGATCTTGAGAATTTTGAGAAGCAAGTTTGGCTCACTCTCACCAACGCAGTAATGTACAGTATATATGTATCAGTATATGTACAGTATAATGTACAGTATATATGTATCATGGTTCCTCTGCAAGAGAAGGGAGGACAGGGAGAGACACATTGATTGATGGGGAGAGTGACAGCAGAGGAAAGAAGATGTACAGCTATGGGGAAAAAGGGAAAAAATAAAAATCCAGTGGAATTCAACCTTTTCACAATATCTTCTCAAACTTGCCTGTCTCCAGCCCATAGACCCGCTATCAAAACCTCCACAGGCTGTCAGTCAGTCTGTTGTCTCATGTCACGTCACGCCACACTTTTGCCCTACTCATATCTCCGCCACCGTTGCCCCTATCCATGCCAAACTTTGCACACACACTCATTTCTCACATGGCCCTCTTCTAGCAACACCATAAGGCCGATTTTTGCAAAACACATTTTTGGACACTGCGCCTATGTTGACCTAAAATCACGCAAAGCGCTAAACAGTATCTCTAAAGTCATGTCATCAACATGAATCTGTCCCATTTCCCATATTCCCTCCTGATTGGCTACGAGTCTGTCTTCTAAAGTCGGTGTATGGGACGTGACGGTCGCTTATCTCCCGATTAGGGAGTCTTACTGGTCTCTAGTGATTGGTTTAGGGGAAGTCAAAGTCCCTCCCCCCATTGTGCCCTGTAAATCGTTCAGACAGGGCACAATGTCAGACTCAAGCGTCAGCCGAGTCTGAAATCAGGCTATTCTCAAACTGCATATCAAGCCATCCGTCTGGGTTAGGAGAATAATAAACACCCACTCCACCAAAATGGGCTACCGCCAATGCAAGTAATTATTATGCATTGGCTGAATTTATGAATATACATTTAGTACCAGTAATAACACAAGCTAAACATAGCGCTAAAGTCTGGGTTAGGAGTGTGGCCAGACTGGCCACACAAAGCAAACTTGGCCTATAGCGAATAGCGATTATTTAGTGCAATTCCACAATGCAAGCTATACCCTTCATCTGTCAATAGAGGACGAAAAAAAAAAAACGTTGACCCAAGCCTGATATAATCTGAGGTAGCAGACGATGCTGCAACATCCAAATAAAAGAGGGTTCGGGGAACAAGACAAAACAAGAACAGAAACACATTTAAGGCCGTCCAGGGTTGACTGCTCGTTGTACCTTGGATGAAAGATGATAGTGTGCCTCCATGCTGTTTACCCGGCCTTCACACATACCGATGTGGTGTTGTAGCTCCACTGAGCCAACACGTTCCCGTACAAACAGGTGGTGTTTCAGCGTTCCATCAAGGTCTCCTTCTCTTCACTGTGAACAAATGCCAGTGTTGCGTAAGCTCCCTTTTTGGCAGGGTTCAGGCTCACCGTCACCCCCTCCGCTCGCTCGCTCGGCTCGCTCCTACAAATGCACCGTGAATCAATGGCAGTCTCGCCAAAGTGCTTTGCAAGTCTTGCATCCTGACGACGTAAAAAGCTTTTTCGATTATTTCACTCGTTTCAAACGGGATGAGGATTCTCTGTAAAGAAAGTGAATCTTGATTGTCTGGTGTCTGGAGGACTGATGAGAAGCCCTGTCAATCAATGGGCAAATGTGTTTTACCGCGCCGCACTGGTAGCAAAATATTTTCAGTTATTACGTGAAATAAATAGGAAAATCACAAATGCAATGACAATTTAATGACTGACTCTCTTCATAAGACTCTTTCTGTTCGGTCCAGACTGAGGTTAGGGAGAACAATGATTTACTTGGGAAACCATGATTAATGCCCAACGGTGCAGAAAATAGTATTTTTTCTTTTTGATTATTTCTTTTAGATATTTTGGGCCTTTTCTTCCTTCATTGATGCTACAGTGGAAACCGACAGGAGAAAGAGTCATTGAGTGACATGCAGCAAAGGTCTTCCGCGCTCGGGAATCAAACCCGGGACTGCATCGGAGCCTATATAAAATTAAAGGTACACGCCTTAACCACTCGGCCATTGGCGCCGCCTAAAATAGGCATTCCACAAGCTCACAACATGCATGAGCTAGTAGATCTGTTATCTTCGTCAGGCCATACCACCGTAAGACGAAGTATGAATCAGGCTTAGTGCGGTGCGGTGACCGTGTGGCAGGAAGACATGGTTCCTTCCTCTGGCCTTCCTGCCCCAGGGCTCTGTCAGCCTGCCTGCTCATTGGCTGAGGAAGCCAGGGGCTCTGTCAGCCTGCTGCTCATTGGCTGAGGAAGCCAGGGGCTCCGTCAGCCTGCCTGCTCATTGGCTGAGGAAGCCAGGGGCTCTGTCAGCCTGCCTGCTCATTGGCTGAGGAAGCCAGGGGCTCCGTCAGCCTGCCTGCTCATTGGCTGAGGAAGCCAGGGGCTCTGTCAGCCTGCCTGCTCATTGGCTGAGGAAGCCAGGGCTCTCATTGGCTGAGGAAGCCAGCGCAGGCTCCAGGACAGGAAACACACCGCGGCCACTTCCTGCCCCTCCGCCGGGAGCACCAGGGTCACAGGGGTTAAGGGTGGGACGGACACGTCAGGGACACTTCCACGTGTGAATGAGACCAGAACCTAACGAAGAACTACCACCTCATATAAGGTTGCCTGTATTTCAATGATAGCAGGGATTTCCGCCATGTTAGGCCACCTCATTTTTATATCCCTCGATGCGTTGTGAGCTGGTAGTAGATTGGCTATTTTCGTGGGATATCGTGGGATATCCGGCCTCAGAATAGAGATGCCAGAGTTCTTGTGGTTGAACCCTTTACACTGAAGATGAAAACTACTAGGCTCTTTATATGAAAACTACTAGGCTCTATATGCAGCCATATTGGAAAGAAATGTGGCCTCTTCTCTCCCTGCTATCTTCACAGTTCTTACCAATTATACTGATCAAGGCTCTGTTCCATTCTAGTCAAACAGAGAGAATCGATTGATTATTTTATTAGACAAAAATGGAGAACAGTACTAGTATAGTCAATACAATTGAAATGTAGTACAGTACAAGTACAGTACAGTTGAACACCCTGCCTAAAAGGAACAACCCAAATAAGACCTTTTACAGTCTTTTTTACGTTGGAAGTCCTCTGTATTTAATTCATGGACATAATAAATAGCAAGCAAAGAAAATATTCAATAATATCGCAGTTATAAAAACACTATATGTACAGGATAGGGGAAACAAGGGGGTGGGGCTAAGGTAAGGGGGAGCTCACTTCTCGCCTGTCTATGGGAGAAGTGATAACTACCTCCTTCTCTGGCCTCCTGAAAGGTGAGTTTTCACCTGTCTATGGGAGAAGTGATAACTACCTCCTTCTCTGGCCTCCTGAAAGGTGAGTTGTCAGGGCAGTTTTGAAGGATGCCAGCAAGCTACATGTTTTAAGGGAGGTAGTCAAGGAATTCCACACCTGGGTTGCAGTGTTGTAGAAGGAGAAGGTGCTGATATTGTGCATGTGGGCTCACTGGAAACACTCCAGTCAGTGGGTCTCAAGTGTGCATGGTCCAGGTACAAATGGACCTTAGTTTAATTAAAACTTTGAGAACCACTGCGCTACACTAAACAGAACAGGGCCATAATTTTGTATAATTGGTAAGACATGTGAAGGAAGAGTGCATGGAGCCTCCACTCCACAGCTCTGGAACTCACTGTGAGTTGGACACAGAGTTGTGTCATTTCTATGGAGCCTGGTGCCCTCAGGTGGGCTGTGGCTCTTGCTCAATTAGAGGGACAGGCAGGCCACCAGAGCAGGTCTATTGAGGATTGAGGACGTGACAATGCAGTGGCTGTCACAAGACACACACACACACAACCACCCACCCACACACACACACACACACACACACACACTTTGTGCCCGCAGACCATTTGATTGGTACAGAATGGTCACAAATGAAGTGGCAGAGATAGAGAGAGTGAGAGAGAGAGAGTGAGGGAGGGGAGAGGGAGAGAGGCCAGAGAGAGAGAGAGAGAGATAATGAAAGTGAGAGGGGGCTGATGATTCCTGACTCAGTGTGAGAGCGTGTGGGAGGAGGAGAAGAGGAGAAGTGGCAAACGTGTGAGTGGGAAAGAGAGGAGAGAGAGAGAGAGAGAGAGAGAGAGAGAGAGAGAGAGAGAGAGAGAGAGAGAGAGAGAGAGAGAGAGATGGATGCATGCATGAGGCGAGTGAGTCTATCAGTGAAGGATCAACAGTCCTCCCGTCCTCCTCTCTCCATCTCGGTCCAAGCCTCCATGTGTGAGCTGCAAACACAGCTGCGAGGAGTCCTCCTCACCACTATTACAATCCTAGGCGTTTCATTGAGCAGTGCTACTGTAGATAAGCCACTCCAAAATGTTACTTTGTGTGCATGGTAAATGGTAAATGGTGCATTTGTATAGCGCCTTTATCCAAGGCGCTTTACATAGATTGTGCATCACATTCACCCATTCACACACACATTCTTCATACACTGATGGCGGTGGAAACCATGTCTTGCTCAAGGGCTCTTCGACACCAACTCTGGGGAGCCCGGATTCGAACTGGGAACCCTCCGTGATCTAATGCCAGTTTCTCTACCCCTGAGCTAATGTCGCCCCTATATGGATACGTGCATGTGGGGACAATAAGTATTTGATACTGTCCATGTGTATACTGTAATTACCGTATGTATGTCCCTGTCCGTATGTCCCTTTTCTGATTAGACAATTAATGATGTGACATCATGTGGGTCTATACATCATCATCATACAGTACTTAGCGTGCTACACGAACCCACTCTGTTTCTTCAGGAACAGTATTTTCTAGTGTGAAGTGTGCACCACTCACTTCACACAGGTGTGATTTTTACCAGCTTACAGAGCTGGTCAATAGATAAACAGCCGATGACGTCAGAATCTCCTTCAAATTGCAACTGCTGCACAAGGCTAGTCCACAAGGCGCAAGCTGTTTTCATTCTGAGACGTTTTCAAGAGTATCAGAATGAAATGAACACTCGCAATAGTGAATCTACTGTGGCCGTGTTGAAAGAAGACACAGTGCTCACAAAGCCAGGCATTCTCCATCAGGTCATTGGTGACACTACAGTATGTCACCATGGCTGTATGGACTGCTCACCACACCATGATGAGGCAGCACACCATAGTGACAAACATCTCCATTGAACACATCCAGTTTCATCCAGTTTCATTCAGAAGAGTGACTGACAGCCAAGCAATCCTTTCTGTAACTGTAACTGAATAGAACCGCGGCCACTGCAGCAGTTCTTTATGTTCCTAGTATAGCGCCTGCTAAACCACGGCTGCACCTTTGTTGGAAGGAGATGTGACACTTAGAGATTTCATTCAGTGCCAATGCTGGGTAGGTGAAGGCTACAGGGTCATAATGGTTACCACTACACTAAAAGACATTTTCTGCTAACAGCATAATCTGTCAGCACCACTGCTCTAAACATGTAGTATTTCTCAAACGTTTACGAATACAAATGGAACCAAATGGTTCCGTTTCCTAGTTACAGACTTATAAGGGTCTATTTAGATCCCCCTAAAGGAATCTACAGAGTCCCGGGAATTCACTTTGAGAAACACAGAGTTAGAATAAACCTAGAAGGACCGGGAGGAAGTGGACTAAGAGAGTTCCTGTTTTTTCTACACAACAAAGGAGGTGGCGTTCCCAGAGGCAAAACATTTTTTCCCAGATTGCAAGCCAGCATACTGTAAATCTCTTCCACTATCATCGAATGCTGGTCTGTAGTTCCACTCGGTAAAAGTTGAGAACAGGAAATCTGTCAAATCCTCTTAATAGATACCTACCTTTATTATCCCAAGGGGGAAAGTCAGTCGCCCAGAGGCAGCACAGCAGTATAAGGATATTTACAAAGTTACAGAGAAGTATGAAAAGAATAAAAAAATAACAGAGTACAGTAAAGAGCAAGGTACAACAAAGAACGGGAACGAAGAATATATACATAAAGTATCAAAAACAGTCAATGCTCAACGTGAAACAGCCAACTTGAACCAAAAAAACAAACCTTAAAAGGGGAAGACCACCCATTTTCAATATTGAAATATGTCATTAATATACCTTAGAGGAGTTGTGTGGAAATAGAAAAAAAGTTCCCCCCCTTCTGTGTTGCCTAGAACTGGAGGATTGATTTTGGGGTTTGTATTGTAAAGTACAATGTGTGATGTCATCAAGTTGTACTACAATACAGAACCCAAACAAAAGTGTCCATAACAGGCAATGCTAGTCAGTGCTACAGGTATCTCACAACCATGTCAAACACAAGCAAAATACTCAATACTACTAAATACTCATACTACTAACACAACCTAATAGTGTAGAGCCAAACAGCCAGCAGGGTATTCACTATTCAACCAATCTTTGATACACTGTTCATTTCATTTCAAAACATCATCTTATAACATATTTTAAATTATAGGTGAAACGATAATGGGGAACAACGTGACATTCACTTTATATTGTCCAGAGCTTCTTAAGTACAGACAGGTAGGCGGACGGGAGGCAAGCTAGGGCCTCTGTGTCGAGAGACTGCA
This sequence comes from Nannobrachium achirus, assembly GCF_963921795.1. Taxonomy (NCBI): domain Eukaryota; kingdom Metazoa; phylum Chordata; class Actinopteri; order Myctophiformes; family Myctophidae; genus Nannobrachium; species Nannobrachium achirus. The sequence goes on from NC_137823.1 coordinate 62,605,792, forward strand.
ATCTCCCTTGACCATTGGTACACGTATTAAGTCCCATTTATTCTCCTGGCTGTCAAGAGCAGACGCAGAGAGAGAGAGAGAGAGAGAGAGAGAGAGAGAGAGAGAGAGAGAGAGAGAGACAGACAGAGAGAGAGAGACAGAGAGAGAGAGAGAGAGAGAGAGATGGAACTATTATTTTCCGTGAACCACAGTGATTGGAAACCATCTTCTTCACCTGACAGTCACTGTCAAGTGCAGGGCCTTCACTTGAAGTAATTGGAAAGTTGTAATGCACAGCACTCTGTGTGTGTGTGTGTGTGTGTGTGTGTGTGTGTGTGTGTGTGCGCGCGCGTGTGTGTGTGCGTGCGTGCGTGCGTGCGTGCGTGCTACTTAGTGACCAATATCTGAAAGATTTAACCACACTGTCAACCCCTACTTTGGTCATGTCACTGTCGATAATGTCAAACATAAGAAACAACTGAAAAAAAGCTTATCTATATGCCTACAACACGTTATAATGCAACATTTGTTGCTTCTTAGCTAACCTGCCTTGAAGCCCCCCCCCCCCCAAACACACCAATTTGCATTGGTAACTTTAAGACTATTTTTAATATATTTTTTAGCAGTCATTTCCCTTTATCAGTCACTATATTATTGTGTTTCCTTGCAAAAAGACCCCCCCCTGGCTGTGTGCAGTGAGGTAATTGATTGGGTCATAAAGTGTTAAGTGCTCGTTAGTGATCTCTCTTATCACTGAAAGCATCAAAGACAACTACTTGTGTGAAGCCTGTCATAGAGAGGGGGGGGGGGTATACTTGCCTAGTTCCCCTTTAAAGGCCAATCCACACCAATGCTACTCATTGCAACATGCAACTCCTTGCAACCATTATCCCCAATGGCAGTTGCAAGGAGCTGCATTGGTGTGACATGGCCTTAACACTGTTACGTTACAAGGAGTTGCGACCAGTTGCATCGGTGCGGTTTGGCCTTAAGTTTCAAGCGTACGTCGTCAGCAGCATCCTGTTCAAACTGGGTCACTACTGGTCGTTACTCTGAGCATCGCCCCGTTGCTTTTTCACAAAACAAAACGTTGTTCCTTCTCCTTTCGCCCGCAAAACCCAACTCGCTGACCCCGAAGACAGCACCTATAAACCTCTCCAAAGGCAGAGGGAAACCCCAAATACCTCCACCAGATTATCCTTTCATCTAAACGTTTCCATATGTGGGATCTTGTTTATAACCTAATGCCCATATAAGTCGACCTTGAAGGAAAACATACAGAGATTATTCTGTGAAGATGTGAAGCAAGTCATTTTGATTATATGATTCTATTCTATTGTATATGTATTCTATGTGATTATGTATCTCAGTCTGAGTCAAACATGGTGTCAGTGAGTTTGCAGGGGCCCTGAAGGCCACAATGTACCTGTGTGTGGGGGAGTGAAGAGTGACTGAGTGAGTGTGAGACAAAGAAAGTGAAAATTAATGAGCGTGAAAGGGAACAAAGAAAGGGAGAAACAAAACAAAAAACGAGAGTGGGAGAGAGAGAAAGAAAGAGAGATCTTAATGCTACCTGATTCATACTAGGCTGCGCATACCAGTGCCACACGCGAAAATACCCCATCTTTAAGCAACACGTCACATTGCGACCGCGGTGTGAGCTTGTAGATCGGCTGTTTTTGTCAGGTGACACACTGCCACGTAAATGATAGAATAGAATAGTTTGATTGGCATCAATCATTTTAAAATAACAAATCTAAGAGGCATTGAGCTTCACACCCATCCATCAATATGGTCCATATGTCCCTGGCAGTACCATGGACATGCAGAAACACACACACACAATTTAACCCGTTTAGGCCTAGGATTATTGACTGCTTTAACTATGGAAAAATAGCAGATATACAAGCTCACAGCGCGGCACTCTGTGTGAGCTTGTAGATCTGCTATTTTTGAAAAATCGTGAAAATTTGAATTTTGACCCCATTCTATAAGTGTCTTTTAAATCCTTCTAAGGTTTTTTGAAAAACCTGTTTCTATGTCAGCAATCTGGCCAGCCATCGTCAAAGAAAAGGTCCTTTTCACTTAAATGGAGCTCATTTGGTCTGTTCTTGAGAGACTACTATGTCAGTGGTTCTCAAACCTTTTCATGTGAAGGACCCCCAAAATTATATTTATTTGGCCAAGGACCCCCATTCAACATATTTAGTTCCAGGGACCACCCTGAAGCAAAATTTGAGTTACAAACGTTCGCTTTGAGAATACACATATTCAAAGATTTGCACACATTTTTACGACTTTTTCAAAAAATAGCAGATCTACAAGCTCACAGCGCGGCACTCGGTGCCGCGCTGTGAGCTTGTATATCTGCTATTTTTCCACTGGTTAAAGCATTCAATAATTCTAGGCCCTAAATGGGTTTATAATATACACAAACACATTCAGCCGTACTCTCTCCCTCACCTTCTATAAAGCGCTTCTTCTCGCCAACTCTCTTCCGTCTCTTGCTGGCTCTCCCCGAGCGTAGGAGCTTCTACGTGGGAGGGGAGGAGATCGGAGAGGAGGAGGAGGTGGTGTGAGGGAGGAGAGGAGAGGAGGGGAGGAGGGGAGCCAGTGCTGGAACGCTGTGTGCTGCTACTCTCTTCTCTCTCCTAGATGAGGATCTCCTGCTGCTCTCCACTTCTTCTCATCTGAACGGAGGATTACCGGCCAGGTTCAGCATCGGTGGTGTGTGTCATTCCTACAGCGTGGGACAGACAGAAAAAGCATGTCAACAACAATACCGTAACCCCACACCAAACACCATGACTCCCCACGGTTAGAAATGGGGAAACATTTGACCTCTTTAACCTGTGACGCAACAGAATGCTTGAGACAAATGTACTGTAAGTAGGGTTTTGATTGGTTTACCCCAGGGGTCCTCAACGTCTTCAGGCCAAGGACCCCTTATTTTGTGAGCTTGTAGATCGGCTAGTTTTGGCTAAAGTTCTCAGAATATGGACACTAGGGTTCAAGTTGTTAATATAAAAAGGCTTGGAAGATTTGGAGGACCCCCTGTAGTAACTCTGAGGACCCCCTGTTGAAGACCCCTATATTATAGGGGGATATATTGGCCATAATCTAACTTTCTTGATGATATTGGTAACGGCAATTATATAAGGAAAGAACAATGTTATGGGATATGAAAGGAAGCATTGCATTAGTTCATCATGCAGGATGGCAGTAATATGTGCTGCTGATTTAATCGAGTATTTCTAAGTTCTACACACCAATCGCAGCTCATTCTCACAACAAGAAGGTCCATTTAAATCTGGCTTCCTCCTACACTGATCTCCGCTGTTTGCTGCCACACACACACACTGCAGTTGGCAGGGAGCCTCAGCCAGACTCGCATGGCCCAAAAGTTACAATGAAATTCAACATTTTGCCAGTGTCAAGCGGAGCCATACTGATAATAGCCGAGCAACGACGGAAGGCAAAGCCTACTGGAGAAAGGCGAGGAAGAAGTCATTTATGGAATAAAGGGTACCATCTACCACAGTATAACCTTGACCGTATAACCGAATGACTGTCAGAAACGCCTGACACTTGCCACCTTAATAGCAAGACGTAGAATACTGCTGGGGTGGAAATCACCAAACCCCCCCCCCCCCCCCCATGTGGCTCAAAGATATGACGAGTTTCCTAAAATTGGAAAAAATCTAATTTTCACTCAGAGGCTCAGTAGAGAAATTTTTCTCCTATTGGCAACCGTTTATTACCTATATCGAGAACTTGGAGGCACTCCCAGCAGATCAGCCTACGCCATAGACATGCTCATTGGTCTGTTCAGTATATGTTTGGTCAAATATAAGGAATATACATTGTGTAGGGACAGGATCTGTAAATGTTCCGCCAACTTGATGATGATGAGGATCGAATAGTTCAACCCACTGATGACTTTACTGTGAATGTTTCTTTTTGTTTTTTCTTTTTTCTATTCACCTTAAAGGGGCACTCCACCATGTTTCAACTAGGCCTGGGGCGGTATGGACATTTTGTTACCGCGATTACCGTCTTCCCATTTACCGCCGGTACTGCGGTAATTACCGCACCCCCGTATCTATTAATTAAGGTTCGGCGATAAGCCAAAATATTGCAATCATCTTCCCAAAAGTCGCCTCTCCACAGTGGAGAGGCGACAGAGCCTGACTGCACGAGATATACTTCTCCGTACAGCACAGCGGGTCTGGTTTTCAAAGGAGCAGATCTACAAGCTCACACCACATCGCTTTTAGATCTGCACTGTCGGTTACCATAGTAACGTAGGCTAGCTACTTGGGCTTTTCAGACACAAACAGCTATGTGAACAAACCAGAAGAGGAAGGGTAGTCAGATCGTGTACAGTGATTCTGTAAACTCACGTCACGTCTCAACTCTCAAATCACAGTGATTGAGTGCTGCTATATACAGGTTTTAGTTACAAGACTTGACAGAAAAGGTTATAAAATCGCCGACGCGCCGCTGGACGGAGCACAACGTGCGACGCGGTGGAGCTGGAGAAAGTAAAATAGTTTCATTTTCGGTTTTGTCCATGCGGCCCGCGCTCCGCCAGTAATCCGTATGAATAAAAAAAGATATGCCACAACACAAGGTATGTATTAACATCCTTGTGTCGAGTGGATTACAGAGAAAGTATATGCTGCATTGCTGCTCCGTCATAGAGTTGTGCTCCGTACTCTACTGCCCTGCGTGCACTGTGTGTGTGTGAGTGACGTATGTGGGCGGCTTCCAACGTGTGGTACACGGCCCAGAGCAGAGCGGCATGGAGCGCATGCGGTCCTCGCTTCTCCCCCGTTTTAAAACTCGCTCGTTCTCAATAAAAATAGCCTATTTTTTTGTCTTTTTTGACCGCGGTAAGGACCCTGACACCGCGGTAGGCCGCGGTATACCGCGATACGGCGGTACGGCGGTTACCGAACCCAGCCCTAGTTTCAACCTATCTTCATATAATAGGTCCTCACTAATGTTCATGATAAAATATCACAATTTTTTTCTACTCAGTTTGGGTCTCATAGGAGAGCTGTGGGTGGGTCAAATCCTTCTACCGGTGACATCATCAATGGGAAATGCAAGCTAATAGAAACTGCAGGCTTTCTATTCCTGAAAAAGTTGCAATGTTAAAGTGGAAGCCATTGTTCTCGTGATAATAAAAATCTAAATATTTTTTTTCAAAAATATATATATATATTTTTTTGTCAAACGATGATGTCACCGGCAGAAGGATTTGACAGCTCTCCTATGAGACCCAGACTGAATAGAAAAAAAATGTGCTATTTTATTATGAACATTAGTGAGGACCTATTATATGAAGACAGGTTGAAAAGTGGTGAACTACTCCTTTAAATGTTCTGTGGACTGATAGGACAATGACGACAATGGGGGGGAGGGATGGGTTGGGGAGAAAAAAGAAAAAAGAAATGTCTTGATTATACTGTAATGATGTAAATCCATTGTTTGTTTGACTTTGACATGAATAAAGATATTCTTAAAAAAAAACAAATGCCTGACACAAGGCGGTGACGACAAGGACACTGAACAAATGGTTTGTCTTCGGCTGAATACAAGGTCATTTAACTGCAGAAGTGGCTGGCCTAGCAGAAAGGGAACTTGCACGACAAACACTGTAACCTTGAGAACGGATCGGCCAGGGGCTCACGACGACACACATGTTTCCCAGACAAAATAAATGCAAAAATGTTATTACCGATGGATTTATTGACCAAATGCAATAATGTGGACATTATGGATTAATGTTTTTTTTTTGTGTTGTTATTCACATTCTTCTTTCTTGTTAAATATAACGAAATGTAAAAAGAATAGGCATTTTTATGGAATACAAGCTTCTGCCTATACCTTTTTGATCAGGTTAAAACCAGTAAGACTCCCTAATCGGGAGATAAGCGACCGTAGGTCACATGTATACACAAAGAGTAGGGAGCAGTGTCCCCAAAAAATGTGGACGGATCCATGTTGATGACATGAGTGTAGACATACTGTGTACCGAGTTGAGTGATTTTAGGGCAAAAATTGGAGGAGCAGTGTCCAAAAATGTGTTTTGCAAGAATCGGCCTCATGGTGGCGCTAGAAGAGGGCCATGTGAGAAATGAGGGGTGGGGTCTCCGCGCCGCCGAGGCGGACGAATAGGTACCGGCCCCGGCTCTCCCGGTGGCTCCTAGGCCAAGTTAGGGCATTTTATGTGCGCTGCAGTGGCAGGGGGTCCTCCACTGGGGGCGCCACCACTTTTGCATCCGTTCTGGAGCACAAGGAGTCGGTGGTCCCCGGGAATTCCCCGTGAGCAGCCCCGTTGGGGTGGTCATTTGGTCATTTTTGCACATTTGGTCATTTTTTACATCTGGGGGTCCCCCAGGGACCTGGGGGTCCCTGGAGCTCCGGGGGTCCTTGGAGGTTGTAGTTTGGCAGGCAAGGAGTGTGTGTGCAAAATCTGGCATGGATCGGGGCAACGGTTGCGGAGATATGAGCAGGGCAAAAGTGTGACGTGTGACGTGTGACGGACTGACTGACGCACGGACACCTGGTGGAGCTTTCTGTAGTAAGTGCGACCTACGGTCGCAATAAAAATTGATTCTTGTAATGTCTCACTGCAAAAGAAAACTATTCATTCCCTGCACTTGATGATGATGTTACATGTTAGTTAGCCTAGGTACAGGATAACAGACACTGTTTGGTGAGTTGGACTGACTGTTCATGCTTAAAAATGGTGACTACCGACTAATTTAATGCACACTATTATACTATTTGTATTACATGTGACGTCACCTCCTTTTTGCCGATCATCTTTAAAAGTTACAAATAATGCTGATACCGAATAGCCCTTTGGATAAAGGCACTATACTATATGGAAGATTTACCATTTTATCTGAAAAAGGTGGAGACGTTTAGGTGCGTGCGTTTGATTTGTGTAAATATGTACCGCACAAATGAAACCCAACTTGATCTCACACAGAGTGCAGACAGGCCTGCATGCCAGTCCATCGTCGTTATAATGAAGGTGTAAACATCACCCTGTCTGTCATCACCACTGTGTTCCTTCAGCCCCCCGACCACAACCACCCTGCTTACAGTGAGGAAGCCCCCCTTCCCCCCCCGACCACAACCACCATGCTTACAGTGAGGAAGCCCCCCTTCCTGGGGGACGCTTGCTCAGCACTAAAACGCTGCAAGTTGCAACTTCTAGGAGGTGCACAGTTCCTCCCAGCACAGCACAAGACGGGCTGGGGCAGGGACGTGCTGGGCCCCTGATTCAGCCCGGGAAAAGAGTTGGAGAGGCCCTCATTGCGTGCTATAGAGAGAGATCTCTCTCTATAGCGCTGCTGCTACTCAAAGAGACAAGCCAGTGGGTCAATTACTGTACATGAGTTATATTTGGTCATTGTCGGGTGGAAACCTTGTATGTCCAAAACCGTTTGTTTTGTATTTATCATTTAAAAAATGAATTAAACTAGTGAAAACAGCCGATCGGTGCGAGGCGTTGTGTGCTTGTAGATCTGCTGTTTTCACTACTTTTGTGCGACGGCCTTGTATGATGAAGCAGGGCTTTGCTTTGCGAAAAAAAATCTACAAATTTGAAACTTGGGAGTTTCTGCCCGACAGTGACGATTTACTTTGTTGGCCGCCCAGCCCCAACATTTTCCTAATGGCCGGCCTGGACCGACCGGGAATGAACCGGCCGTTCGGGAGTTGTCCCGCTTTTCCCAATGGCCAGCACGTCCCTGGGCTGGGGCCATATGGCTGCACCGACAACCCTAGCGCCGCTCACAACAACGGGGCTGCCTGGCTGACAGGCCCTGGCTCACTGAGAGATTAATGGGGCAGATTAAAAAGCCCAAAATAATACTGCCAGAGATACCGGAGGCAGGGTGTGGGTGGGGGGATTGCAAAGTGTCAATATGTGGCATAGATAGTAGAGGTGGGACCTTCGCGAACGAATGGAGTCTTTTTGAACGTCTCTTTGAAATGAACGATGGGATCCGGTTGGCAGCAGGGAGCTGTTCCTTTCTAAATGAACAGTTGTGGGGAAAAGCACAAACATTCTTTACTTGTGTAAAAGTATCAATACTGCAATGTAGAAATACTCTGTTTGGAATTAAAATGCACTTGAGTAAAAGTACAAAAGTATTGGTATCAAAATGCACTTAAAGGTGATACACCATGCATTTAAAAAGTATTTATGTCATATTGTTTGTCCCAAAAACGTTTTTCAAAAGGTTTGAGGCTAAATTACCACTCCTGAATAGAGAGCCTCTCATTTTTGAATGGCTCTCAGAGCATTTCAGCTGCAGTACCACCTTTGGCCTGAACTGCGCCACCCCCCCCAAAATCCTTTTGAAAAACATTTTTTTTTAATTCTTTTTTTTGGAAAAAAAATATTTTTTTGATTTTTTCTTTTTTTGTGTGATGACGTCACAATCGGCAGCAAATCTGAACAGCCTGTTTTGAGAACCCGTGGGATACTTTTAACCTTCGCCTTCTCAAAACCAGAGAAAGACACATCGGTCAGAAATGGGACTTTGTGAGGATAGAAGGTGCTAGTGGGACCCCAAAAAAAGGTTTTAAAATAGGAAAAGTGAAATTTCATGGTGTATCACCTTTAAGTACCAATAGTAAAAAGTACTCATTATGCAGAATGTCCCGTCTTGCAGGTTTTCCAATGAATAACATTTTGAAAAATCATTTGAAAATAGCAGATCTACAAGCTCACAATGCGTTGCAGCAGGTATGTACCTATATATGTCCGAAATGAATGTTTATAGGGTTGAAGTGATTTGTAATTATAATCAAAATCTACAAAGTAACTAGTAACGAGCCAGTCTTTTGAACGGCTCTTTGAAAGGAACGGATCCCAGAGATCCGGCTCACTTCAAAGAGCCATAAATCCCATCTCTAATAGATAGACTAGGAGGGGAAGTAGAACAAGAAAGAAAGAATGAAGAAAGAGGTGAGAAAGGGTTTTTTTCTGTCTAGGTGTGGAACAGAGAAAGTGGTTGAGGCAGCGAAAAGGAAAAGAGAAAGAACGAGGCAGAGGGATGATAGACAGCGAGAGAGGATAGAAGGAGAAGAAAGCGCGTGCGAGAGAGAGAGAGAGAGAGCGAGCGCACGGGTGTCAATTGGGTATGGCAGGGGTATGCAGCTGCCATACCCTGGGTCCAGGGGGGAAAATAAAAGTTACTTTTAAATATAAATCCATGAATGTCTCTTTGTCTATCTGTTCTGGTTATTATGTTGTTAAATTACAGTAAAATAACTACAAATGCAAAATGTAACAAAATGGTCACTTTAACAAGGTATCATAATTATATTCTCCACACTTGTATTCTCTCCATCTTGACAAAATGCTATATCCCAGGTTCCGCAGGTGAGCTGCACAGGTGCAATGCATATTGTCAACTGTGGCACATTTACTAACATGCCAAGTTTAGCTACAACCGTTCCAGGCTGCCATATCCAGCCCAAGAAACCTTAGAAACCTGTGTAAAAAACTGAGAAAACAAAATGCTCTGCGAGGCGTTGTGAGCATGTAGATCGGCTATTTTCACAATAGAACCGTGTTATACAAAATGTATTATGTCTCTTTTCCACGAAGACTCCCATCCTTGCCATACCCTAGCTTTTGCTGAACTGACGCCACTGAGAAAGCGAGAGCGAGAGAGAGAGAGAGATGGGTGTGAGCCAGCCATGTGGACAGCATTAAAGGCCAAACAGTGTCTCTATCTCCCCTGTACACTAGCAGAGCTATCAATCATAGATTCCACTGACTCTACAGGAGAGCTGCCATCATTTCCTCCCTCCAGACCCTTCCAATTAGCTCCTACAACAGTGATGTTCAACTGGCGGCCCGCGGGCCAAATCCGGGCCCAGGCTGCGGAGCTTTCTTGTGGCCGCTGGAACACATTCTATATTCCAAGGGTCTTCAACAGGGGGTCCGGGACCCCTAGGGGGTCCTCAGAGTTACTACAGGGGGTCCTCCAAATCTTTGTGTGATAGAACTTTTTTTTCTCCTTTTTCATATTAACCACTTGAACCCTAGTGTCCATATTCTGAGAACTTTAGCCAAAAATAGATCTACAAGCTTGCGCTGCGAGGCGTTGTGAGCTTGTAGATCGGCTATTTTTGGCAAAGAGGTTTGGTGTAGAGGAGAAAAAGAGCAGACTAAGTACAAAGTGTAAGGTCAAGTTTATTATGTATTGACAATTCATGTGGTTTATTCTGAAAACACAAATTGACATGAATCCAAAATACACTGATGATTATGCCGTCAAAGGATGAAACTATATGGTATCTATGGGTTGTGTGGGGGTCCCTGCTTCATCTCTCTCTCAACTAAGGGGTCCTTGGCCTGAAAACATTGAAGACCCCTGCTATATTCCAATGTAAAAATGAATGTACTGAAATAAATTATTATTAGATGGCTGGTTGTACAGAATGACCATTAGGAGGTTATTCATAACCGTTAACTGAAGCTTGTTAATGGTTAAGCAACCATTAACTGATAAGAATAAAATGTACTGTTTAGAATGGAGGAATGTTTGTGACTCACTCAGGGTCCTAAATTAACATCCACATACTGCAGTACTTAAAAATTGTGGGTAAATGGTGAGCTAGAAATGTCGCAAAAACAGGTCAGTTTTGAGTGCATTTCATCCATCATATGCCAATAATTCTCTTACATTAGCTTTTGAGTGGATTTTGTCCATCTTCCATCTGCTACATCTTCATCCACTTGTAGACTTTACACAGCATGTTTAATTTGTTATCAATAGCAATAGCAATAGCATATGGCAATATGACTACGAGTACAAGATACACAAGACAAGACGGCTAATTACGCCAACACTTATGAGAGTTAATAGGTTAATGTGTCTGTCTGAAGTCTGAACCTGGTATCCATCATACCTTACTTGCCATGGTGTGCTATTCCTCTGGTCTCTATGGGGGTTTCATTAACAAGACTGGCAAGATTATCCATGAGATTAAGTGCATTAAGCAGAATTTAAGTGAGATTACTGAGAAAGAGAGATACGGCTAACATGACCCGATGGGACTTCAAAACATTTAAATCACTGTTATTGTTGTTTTAAACCACTCATTTTTTTTTTTAACGGAGGCGGGTCCCGTTGCAATGTAGAATGTGTAGAATGTGAAAAACTAAAACATGTCTTTGAAAAAAGGATTTCAACCATGTAATGATTATAAACACAAGTAGACTACCCTTCTTCCAAGCAACACCTGTCCCAGAACTAGAAACCTGTCCCAGAACTAGAAACCAGAGAGCCATCATTTTAATCTCCGGTCTCAGAGACAAATCCTCTTGCTGTTCCACTTGTAATGAATCTTCAGGGACTCAAATAACATGTTGTCTGAGTTTTTAAAACCAAAGTAGATTTATTCCTCGATAACAGCTAATAATTCCTGTCCCGAGTCCACGTCAGCCTACTGTTGTGTAACCGATCTAAGATTTGTACCTTCATTAACTTCAAGAGACTCTTGTTGTTAAAGCCATATGCACAGAATTATTTGAGAACATAGAAATCTGCAAAAGAAAAAAAAAGGAATTCAAAACAGAACAACTCGTTTCCCTGTGGTTACTTTGAATTGTGACCATGGATGGATTATTATGTGGTGTTGCATTTCAAAGGCACATATGGATGAAGACTAAATGATATGGAACACTTCTGGAAAGGGATACGCTTTAAGTTGCTGTTGTGCATTCTGTGTGTTGTCATGTTATGGCATGCAGTATTTTCCTCTGTCATGATTGATAGACGCAGTTCATTTGAAGACGAAAGACACAACTTCAAATGGAGCAGACAAATTACAATTCTGAGGTATTTATGCTTGAGTATTTCCAATACTTTTACTTCTACTCCACTACATCTTGGATCCAAATATTGTACTTTTTACGCCACTACCTTTATTTGAAAACTTTAGTTACTAGTTTCTTTGTAGATTTTGATTATTAATACAAAACATTAACATACATTAACCACTTCAGCCCTATATAGAGTATATTTCAGCCATTTGAAAATATCTACAAGCTCTGCTATTTTCAAAAGATTTGTATACATTTGAAAACTTCTGCAAAGTGGTACGTATATTATTTATATAATATTTTTGTACTTTTACTCAGGTAAATCTTGAAATTCTGGACTTTTACTTGTAAGAGAGTATTTTTATATTGCAGTATTGATACTTTTACTTAGATACAAAATCTAAATACTTTCTACACCACTGGTTCATTTGAAGACCTCTTCACTGACGAAAGACACAACTTCAAATGGAGCAGCCATGATTCATACGTTACAAAAAAAAGCATCACAACACGTTCTTTCAGCTCCTTGAACCCAAACTCCCCGCAGGCCACATTTTAAATCCTACTGCCTGGTGTAACTGCGGGAGATAACAAGTACAAGACCAATCAGACACACATCAGTCTAATGGTCTTATGAAAATCCTAAGTGAGAATAATGAAGTAGCACAGGACTTAACACAGCCATCGTCTACTGCAGGGGTTGTCAAAGTGGGTGACGTCCAGGGGTGCCGCAAGATAATTTTATAATATTTGGAATTTATTTGGACAAATATTTAGTATCATTTTAAACTTGAAGTACAAAGTTATTTTCAGTCAGTTCTAACCAAAATGGCTATTATCTCAACGTTTTCCTCGCAACATAATCACTAAAATATCGTCACTGTCGGGCAGAAACCTTGTATCTCCAAGTTTCAAATGTGTAAGTAACTTTTGGTAAAGTAAAGCCCTGCTTCATCATACAAGACTGTCGCACAAAACTAGTGAAAACAGCTGATCTACAAGCACACAACGCCTTGCGATTCATTTTGTATTTATCATTTTATAGATGATAAATACAAAACAAACGGTTTTGGACATACAAGGTTTCCACCCGACAACGACGATATGCTATAAATATAAGGTGCTGGGAGTGAAAATTATAATGTAGGGGTGCCTCGGATTAAAATAATATATTTATGGGGTGCCCTGCGACAAAAAGGTTTGGGAACCCCTGGTCTACTGCAGTGTTTCTCAAACTTTTAACTTCCCCTTAACTCTGACAGGGTACATGAACCGGCTCCATTTTTACGCTTGGACCAGGTCCATTTTTACTCGTTCAAGAGATGATTGGGCGGCACACGGAGGGATGCCCACCTAAATTAGCAAGGGCACTTCAAACTGTGGCTGTTCAGCAGGAGGAGTCGGATGTAGGCCCTACAGTACGCGAGTATTCCTACCGTAGGAGACGGGGTTACATAAATTAGAAGGCGCGGCTTGTGATTGGCTGGAGTGGAGGTCTGGGCGCTCGGCTGTGGTCACTTGGACTGCGCGAGGTGCACCAAAACCCAATTATCATTGCGTTTATCGTGCGCTTGCCCAGGCCTTACGGTCTGGGCATAAATATAACGATTGCATTCACCACGGCTCCCTGGCCCGCTATTCGCGGGCACTCGCGCCTGCGGCGCTCGGGCACGAAGAGCAGGACCAAGGTCCACTGGTCTTCGTGCCGCTTGCAATGTCGTGGACGCTGGCGAAGAAAAGAAGCGCTCCTTCAAACACTGTCTCCTACGTTTGGAATAATAGCCTACAGTACGTCCTCTCAGTGGGGGCTCCTCACTGGCAGGTGAGCTAGTAGGGTGGCAGCAGTGGCAACACTGACATGTTTGGGGAGGGATAATTGGCACAATGACGTTTCCTTTCATTTAACCAGTAAGACTCCCTAATCGGGAGATAAGCGACCGTCACGTCGCATACACAAACTTTAGAAGGCAATCGTAGCCAATCAGGAGGGAATATGGGAAATGGGACAGATCCATGTTGATGACATGACTTTAGAGATACTGTGTACCGCTTTGCTTTGATTTTAGGGCAACATCTGTAGGAGCAGACAGTGTCTAAAAATGTGTTTTGCAAAAATTGGCGTGGAAAAAAAGTGTGACGTGACAGACAGACGGAGAGACAGCCGGTGGAGGTTTTGATAGTAACTGCGATCTGACAGTCGCAATAAATACAAAACTGAGATTCAGGGTCGAGGGGAGAATATGTTTTTTACAAAGTAAAGGTAGACAACACACCTGCGTCCTGTGTTGTGACAGAACACAGCTGTTAAACATACACTCATTTCCTCTCCATAGAGATTGAATGGGTTTCCTGTTGCGAGCTTGTAGATCTGCTATTTTTGCCAAAAGTTCAACCCAGAATAGGGACGTTATAGGGTTCATGTGGTTAATTAAATTAATTAATTAACATGCATTCAGGCTAGAAGCTGCTGACACTCACTTTGAAAACAGTGTGTTTATCGTCGTTGTCGTGTGAAAACCTTGTATGTCCAAAACCGTTTGTTTTGCATTTTAAATTTTAAAAATGATTTAAAACAGCCGATCTACAAGCACACAACGCCTCGCCTCGCACCGCGAGGCGTTGTGTGCTTGTAGATCGTCTGTTTTCACTACTTTGGCGCTCCGGCCTTGTACGATGAAGCAGGGCTTTACTTTGCGAAAGAACGTACACATTTGAAACTTGGAGATACGAGGTTTCCACCCGACAACGACGTTATGCTACACTACACTACGAGTCTTGATTTCCACTGGGGACTCACGCTTTCTATTTGAACAGAATCAGTTTAGTAGAGTCTGAGAAATAGTAACCGACTGTAAGACTTGGCCTCAAAGTGTTTCTAGGGCTGCATTTGACTTGGTTCGGCCAAAAACGGCGCAGTCGTTTTGAATTAACGCACAAGCCAACTCAATGGTATTTTTCAAGAGATGCCACAGTTAGTATCAGGGACGTGCTGGCCATTGGGAAAAGCGGGACAACTCCCGAACGGCCGGTTCATTCCCGGCCGGTCCAGGCCGGCCATTAGGAAAATAATTTAAATAAAATGTCGGCCTTCATTCCATTTTGGGGGCTGTGCAGCCAACAAAGTAAATCGTCACTGTCGGGCAGAAACCTCGCATCTCCAAGTTTCAAATGTAGGCCTATAAATTTTTTTGCAAAGTAAAGCCCTGCTTCATCATACAAAACTAGTTTAAATCATTTTAAAAATGATAAATACAAAACAAACGGTTTTGGACATACAAGGTTTCCACCCGACAACGACGAAATATAACTAATGTACAGTAATTGGCCCACTGGCTTGTCAGTTGTCATGATCTGAAATGGCAAATCTTTGAGTAGCAGCAGCGCTATAGAGAGAGATCTCTCTCTATAGCGCGCAATGAGGGCCTCTCCAACTCTTTTTCCCAGGCTGAATCAGGGGTCCAGCACGTCCCTGGTTAGTATGCTGCTGGAGGGGAAATGTTTTTTATCCAAGATAAGCAAGGAAGAGTCACACTAAATATGTTGTCCCTGCGCTGAACCTTCAGGGGTTCCAACTTCCAACTTCCTCATTCAGATGTTCAACATTTGCGAATGAAGCACAGCCATTAGGTTGGGTGTTTGGATAAAGAATGAAGCACAGTCATTAGGTTGGGTGTTTGGATAAAGAATGAAGCACAGCCATTAGGTTGGGTGTTTGGATAAAGAATGAAGCACAGTCATTAGGTTGGGTGTTTGGATAAAGGAATGAAGCACAGCCATTAGGTTGGGTGTTTGGATAAAGAATGAAGCACAGTCATTAGGTTGGGTGTTTGGATAAAGGCTTCACATTCACTGCACAAATCCAACCTCAAAGACCACTTTACCAACTGATCTGTAAAACCAAAAAGGAGAGCTCCGGGAAGGTTGGAGACATGGCACAGAACTGGTGGAAGGTTGGAGACATGGCACAGAACTGGTGGAAGGTTGGAGACATGGCACAGAACTGGTGGAAGGTTGGAGACATGGCACAGAACTGGTGGAAGGTTGGAGACATGGCACAGAACTGGTGGAAGGTTGGAGACATGGCACAGAACTGGTGGAAGGTTGGAGACATGGCACAGAACTGGTGGAAGGTTGGAGACATGGCACAGAACTGGTGGAAGGTTGGAGACATGGCACAGAACTGGTGGAAGGTTGGAGACATGGCACAGAACTGGTGGAAGGTTGGAGACATGGCACAGAACTGGTGGAAGGTTGGAGACATGGCACAGAACTGGTGGAAGGTTGGAGACATGGCACAGAACTGGTGGAAGGTTGGAGACATGGCACAGAACTGGTGGAAGGTTGGAGACATGGCACAGAACTGGTGGAAGGTTGGAGACATGGCACAGAACTGGTGGAAGGTTGGAGACATGGCACAGAACTGGTGGAAGGTTGGAGACATGGCACAGAACTGGTGGAAGGTTGGAGACATGGCACAGAACTGGTGGAAGGTTGGAGACATGGCACAGAACTGGTGGAAGGTTGGAGACATGGCACAGAACTGGTGGAAGGTTGGAGACATGGCACAGAACTGGTGGAAGGTTGGAGACATGGCACAGAACTGGTGGAAGGTTGGAGACATGGCACAGAACTGGTGGAAGGTTGGAGACATGGCACAGAACTGGTGGAAGGTTGGAGACATGGCACAGAACTGGTGGAAGGTTGGAGACATGGCACAGAACTGGTGGAAGGTTGGAGACATGGCACAGAACTGGTGGAAGGTTGGAGACATGGCACAGAACTGGTGGAAGGTTGGAGACATGGCACAGAACTGGTGGAAGGTTGGAGACATGGCACAGAACTGGTGGAAGGTTGGAGACATGGCACAGAACTGGTGGAAGGTTGGAGACATGGCACAGAACTGGTGGAAGGTTGGAGACATGGCACAGAACTGGTGGAAGGTTGGAGACATGGCACAGAACTGGTGGCTAAAAACAGGGAAGTGAATAACTCAATCAACTTCATTACAAAAGTCCACTCCCACCAGGGAAAGTCGAGAATCCAAAAAAAATAAAAATAAATAAAAAAGATGTCATCATTATTTTTGCTCCATGTCACTGTGTACGTGTGTACAGCATTCAAACCGTAGGATTGCTTATTGTCAAGGAAAGAATGATTCTATCCTTTTCCAACTGTGTTTTTTCAATGGAATTGAGCACAGGGTTTCAGGTTTTGTCCCCCCGTTCACGCACAGTGTGATGACATCATCAAACAATAAAATCGACTCCAACTCAACTTTTTAGTCGAGTTGACTTCCAAAAATCACAAGTTGTTAATGCCCATTACCACCTGGCCAAATTCTACAATATCACTGCAGACTACAGATCTGAATCTGAACCTACTCTAAGATGCATCCCTATAGTTTTGAGCAAGTTGGCCTAATGTGGCTGGCTAATGATCCACCCACACCAGGTGGGGGAAACAAAAGTGAGACTCAGACCAATTTCTATGCTGTGCAAACAGTTGTGCACTCACACAAGCACCCACACAGTCTGTTTCCTCCTGTACAGACTGATACATGGCTGACATAAAGATGGGGAGATGCCCTCATTTTAGTCACACATTAGCCCAAGCGTTGTCACTTACCATCCGTAACCATTACACCCACTCTCCACTGCTGGACAAGCATCATCAATTTGTGTTGGATCATCAAAGCTGTACATTCAGCAGACAGTAAGCACTGCTAAGCTAACTACACCATTGGTCTCAGAGATAGAAATACAATTAAATGGGGGTCTGTAGCCTAATGTGTGTCAAACTGGGGGTCCTTGAAATTAAAATGGCTGAGAAATTAAAATCACTGCTAGAGCCGTAAAATCTTCTCTTATGGGGGATCCCTGGCATATCTTTTCAAATGAGGGTCCGCGGGCTAATGAGTGTCAATTTGGGGGTCCTTCACATGAAAAAGTTTTGAGGACCACTGAACTACACAACCAGCTTTGTAGAGACTTGAATACGGCACAGGGGCATACCCAAAGATTCGCAGCTCTAGTAGCTGACATGTTATAGGCATCTAAATGTCAAAGCCCACACACGCAACACAAACAGGCTTTTGTTGCTGCTTAAGCAGTCTGACAGACCTGGACCTGCTCTGCTCTGGCAGGGAACACGTCTGCATAGACTGTCAGGCCAGGCTGAACTCTCACAGGAAGCCCCCCATTAGCAGCACTCCAT
This sequence comes from Nannobrachium achirus, assembly GCF_963921795.1. Classification (NCBI taxonomy): domain Eukaryota; kingdom Metazoa; phylum Chordata; class Actinopteri; order Myctophiformes; family Myctophidae; genus Nannobrachium; species Nannobrachium achirus. Next base: position 62,623,853 of record NC_137823.1, read on the forward strand.
CAGACTGTTATTACTACAGGTTGGTCCATCAGACTGTTATTACTACAGGTTGGTCCATCAGACTGTTATTACTACAGGTTGGTCCATCAGACTGTTATTACTACAGGTTGGTCCATCAGACTGTTATTACTACAGGTTGGTCCATCAGACTGTTATTACTACAGGTTGGTCCATCAGACTGTTAATACTACAGGTTGGTCCATCAGACTGTTATTACTACAGGTTGGTCTATCAGACTGTTATTACTACAGGTTGGTCTATCAGACTGTTATTACTACAGGTTGGTCTATCAGACTGTTATTACTACAGGTTGGTCTATCAGACTGTTATTACTACAGGTTGGTCTATCAGACTGTTATTACTACAGGTTGGTCCATCAGACTGTTAATACTACAGGTTGGTCTATCAGACTGTTATTACTACAGGTTGGTCCATCAGACTGTTATTACTACAGGTTGGTCCATCAGACTGTTATTACTACAGGTTGGTCCATCAGACTGTTATTACTACAGGTTGGTCCATCAGACTGTTATTACTACAGGTTGGTCTATCAGACTGTTATTACTACAGGTTGGTCTATCAGACTGTTATTACTACAGGTTGGTCCATCAGACTGTTATTACTACAGGTTGGTCTATCAGACTGTTATTACTACAGGTTGGTCTATCAGACTGTTATTACTACAGGTTGGTCCATCAGACTGTTATTACTACAGGTTGGTCCATCAGACTGTTATTACTACAGGTTGGTCCATCAGACTGTTATTACTACAGGTTGGTCCATCAGACTGTTATTACTACAGGTTGGTCCATCAGACTGTTATTACTACAGGTTGGTCCATCAGACTGTTATTACTACAGGTTGGTCTATCAGACTGTTATTACTACAGGTTGGTCCATCAGACTGTTATTACTACAGGTTGGTCTATCAGACTGTTATTACTACAGGTTGGTCCATCAGACTGTTATTACTACAGGTTGGTCCATCAGACTGTTATTACTACAGGTTGGTCCATCAGACTGTTATTACTACAGGTTGGTCCATCAGACTGTTATTACTACAGGTTGGTCCATCAGACTGTTATTACTACAGGTTGGTCTATCAGACTGTTATTACTACAGGTTGGTCCATCAGACTGTTATTACTACAGGTTGGTCCATCAGACTGTTATTACTACAGGTTGGTCTATCAGACTGTTATTACTACAGGTTGGTCCATCAGACTGTTATTACTACAGGTTGGTCTATCAGACTGTTATTACTACAGGTTGGTCCATCAGACTGTTATTACTACAGGTTGGTCCATCAGACTGTTATTACTACAGGTTGGTCCATCAGACTGTTAATACTACAGGTTGGTCCATCAGACTGTTATTACTACAGGTTGGTCTATCAGACTGTTATTACTACAGGTTGGTCCATCAGACTGTTATTACTACAGGTTGGTCCATCAGACTGTTATTACTACAGGTTGGTCCATCAGACTGTTATTACTACAGGTTGGTCCATCAGACTGTTATTACAACAGGTTGGTCCATCAGACTGTTATTACTACAGGTTGGTCCATCAGAATGTTATTACTACAGGTTGGTCTATCAGACTGTTATTACTACAGGTTGGTCCATCAGACTGTTATTACTACAGGTTGGTCCATCAGACTGTTAATACTACAGGTTGGTCCATCAGACTGTTAATACTACAGGTTGGTCCATCAGACTGTTATTACTACAGGTTGGTCTATCAGACTGTTATTACTACAGGTTGGTCCATCAGACTGTTATTACTACAGGTTGGTCCATCAGACTGTTATTACTACAGGTTGGTCCATCAGACTGTTATTACTACAGGTTGGTCCATCAGACTGTTATTACTACAGGTTGGTCCATCAGACTGTTATTACTACAGGTTGGTCCATCAGACTGTTATTACTACAGGTTGGTCTATCAGACTGTTATTACTACAGGTTGGTCTATCAGACTGTTATTACTACAGGTTGGTCTATCAGACTGTTATTACTACAGGTTGGTCTATCAGACTGTTATTACTACAGGTTGGTCCATCAGACTGTTATTACTACAGGTTGGTCCATCAGACTGTTATTACTACAGGTTGGTCCATCAGACTGTTATTACTACAGGTTGGTCTATCAGACTGTTATTACTACAGGTTGGTCCATCAGACTGTTATTACTACAGGTTGGTCCATCAGACTGTTATTACAACAGGTTGGTCCATCAGAATGTTATTACTACAGGTTGGTCCATCAGACTGTTATTACTACAGGTTGGTCCATCAGACTGTTATTACTACAGGTTGGTCCATCAGACTGTTATTACAACAGGTTGGTCCATCAGAATGTTATTACTACAGGTTGGTCCATCAGACTGTTATTACTACAGGTTGGTCCATCAGACTGTTATTACTACAGGTTGGTCCATCAGACTGTTATTACTACAGGTTGGTCCATCAGACTGTTATTACAACAGGTTGGTCCATCAGACTGTTATTACTACAGGTTGGTCCATCAGACTGTTATTACTACAGGTTGGTCCATCAGACTGTTATTACAACAGGTTGGTCCATCAGAATGTTATTACTACAGGTTGGTCCATCAGACTGTTATTACTACAGGTTGGTCCATCAGACTGTTATTACTACAGGTTGGTCCATCAGACTGTTATTACAACAGGTTGGTCCATCAGACTGTTATTATTACAGGTTGGTCCATCAGACTGTTATTACTACAGGTTGGTCCATCAGACTGTTATTACTACAGGTTGGTCCATCAGACTGTTATTACTACAGGTTGGTCTATCAGACTGTTATTACTACAGGTTGGTCCATCAGACTGTTATTACTACAGGTTGGTCCATCAGACTGTTATTACTACAGGTTGGTCCATCACACTGTTATTACTACAGGTTGGACCATCAGACTGTTATTACTACAGGTTGGTCCATCAGACTGTTATTACTACAGGTTGGTCCATCAGACTGTTATTACTACAGGTTGGTCCATCAGACTGTTATTACTACAGGTTGGTCCATCAGACTGTTATTACTACAGGTTGGTCCATCAGACTGTTATTACTACAGGTTGGTCCATCAGACTGTTATTACTACAGGTTGGACCATCAGACTGTTATTACTACAGGTTGGTCTATCAGACTGTTATTACTACAGGTTGGTCCATCAGACTGTTATTACTACAGGTTGGTCCATCAGACTGTTATTACTACAGGTTGGTCCATCAGACTGTTATTACTACAGGTTGGTCCATCAGACTGTTATTACTACAGGTTGGTCCATCAGACTGTTATTACTACAGGTTGGTCCATCAGACTGTTATTACTACAGGTTGGTCCATCAGACTGTTATTACTACAGGTTGGTCCATCAGACTGTTATTACTACAGGTTGGTCTATCAGACTGTTATTACTACAGGATGGTCCATCACACTGTTATTACTACAGGTTGGTCCATCAGACTGTTATTACTACAGGTTGGTCCATCAGACTGTTATTACTACAGGTTGGTCCATCAGACTGTTATTACTACAGGTTGGTCCATCAGACTGTTATTACTACAGGTTGGTCCATCAGACTGTTATTACTACAGGTTGGTCTATCAGACTGTTATTACTACAGGTGGGTGATTTACATTCCTGTTTGGAACCACATTTAAATAGTGAAGCTGCAGGTTCAGGTGACACTGACTGCATGCAGGCAAAAGGTTAACGCAACAATCTTGTGGTGTTTTGTGGCCGAGGCCGAGTGGGCAGAGAATGAGAGGGAATCCAAGGTCACCAGTCCAACCCTCGGCTCGCCCAGAGTCGAAGTGTCCCTGAGCAAAACACTTGCAATACACTTACACCTAATGCACATAGAGCAGAACCCTAACCCTAACCCTAACCCTAACCCTAACCCACTTACACCTAATGCACATAGAGCAGAACAGAACAATACACTTACACCTAATGCACATAGAGCAGAACAATACACTTACACCTAATGCACATAGAGCAGAACAATACACTTACACCTAATGCACATAGAGCAGAACAATACACTTACACCTAATGCACATAGAGCAGAACAATACACTTACACCTAATGCACATAGAGCAGACCAGAACAATACACTTACACCTAATGCACATAGAGCAGAACCCTAACCCTAACCCTAACCCACTTACACCTAATGCACAGCAGAACACCTAATGCACATAGAGCAGAACACCTAATGCACATAGAGCAGAACACTTACACCTAATGCACACAGAGCAGAACAGGCTAAATGTATTCAGTCAGAGCTTTGGGTGGGCAGTCTCAGAACCAGGGGTAGGGCTGTCACGATTATGACATTTCACATGACGATTAATTGTCACTCAAATAATTGCGATTAACAATTTAATTGTGTATTTGTCGTTGACAATTACCGTACATTTCTGTTTGGCTTTTAGGCTTTGAAGTTGCACGTGGTAATCATGACACATAACGTAAAATATACAAAGAAATTACTGACATATTTGACAATGTTATACTTAAAAAAGAACATTGATAGTGGAAATAGCAGATCTACAAGAGTATTTTTCTGTGGCAAGACTTGGCCTTGTCCGTGGCAAATTCTAGATGTTGTTTTTTACAAACCAGGCTAACTCTTTGTTTGTTTGTCTATACATTTTGTAGGTCTGTGGCAAAAATAGATTTTAGACAAAAATGTCCACCACAAGCCAGCATAGCAATGACAATGCAATGTTGGGCTACTGTGATTGGTCAGAGGTTGGTCAGTAGTTGAGTGTAGTCTACTGTGATTGGTCAGAGGTTGGTCAGTAGTTGAGTGTAGTCTACTGTGATTGGTCAGAGGTTGGTCAGTAGTTGAGTGAAGCGAGAGAAAAGCAGAGACAAGTTTGGAAGAGACAGGAGCCAATTTTCCAAAAAGTACAAAGTAAACATCTCTAACATTTCCATTGACCATTCATGAACACAAGATATCCCTAGAGGGAAAAACCTCCATACTTCTGTCACAAATTCCCCACAGCATGATCAAGTAATAAAAGCATCGCTTCCAGCAGCGCTGGCTGTAGTTAGGCGGACGATCATACAAATAATTGATTTGTGTTTTTTGATTGAACATTGGAACATAACATATGAATTCATATGTTTGAATTCCGTTTGGTTACTTTTTAGGCTTCATAATAATAATGGTTGCGAGTAATAAGTAATAAGCAGTTGCATGGCGAATCATTGGTGTGGTTTAGACTTTAGGATTGATACCTGGGGGGCCTCGATCCATGACATATACAGTTTAAATGTTTAAGTGACAACAACGTAGGTATAAAGAATAAAGATGAAGATTCCCAGTTGTGTGATTGAATGAAACTGTACTGTAAGTGTGCGGCCAATCTCTGGCAGTGCTTGGTGTCTCTCTATCCATTCTGCACCGTGAGGAGTGTATGAGCTGTAGGCTTGGCCGGCACAAGACAGAACAGACTCCAAGACCATCAACAGGGAAGAACAGACGGCCCTGAGAGAGTGGTGTCTGAATTCCTCCAGACACAGCCTGTCTGGTGGTGGTGGGGGAGTGGGGGGGGGGGGGGGGGGGGGGGGCACGGAGGGCTGGGGTGCGGGGGAGGCTCGGGAGAAAGTGCAGAAGAACTCACCAATAATTGCTTTCGCCCATGACAGCTCGACTCTAGTTTTCATCATTTTAAGAGCCATTTAGGCCTAGGCCAGACGGAGCTGGATATTTCATATATAACCCGGTTTTTCAGATATCCACACAGAAAAATATCTAGGTCCACACGACAAAGATATCTAGGTCTAAAATAATCTGAGCCCCCAGACCTCCACTAGGGGGACAAGCACACACACACAGTAAAGTCTTCAGAGATATCCGGGTTCCATGCCTACACAGATCCAGTGAATCGGATATTTGTCAATGTCTTCAATATTTATCCGGTTTCAAAAATATCCAGTTTCGCGGCAGAAATATCCAGCTTTGTGTGGCTGCAAGCCCCAACCAAAAAAGAAATGTCTAGCTTCAGAAATATCCATGCTCTGTGTAGCCGGCACCTCAGACCGGGTACGCATTATTGCGTATTATTATTTTATGCTTTAACTATTGAAAAATAGAGAACATTTGAATTTTGAGCCGAATTTGACCCAATTCTATAAGTGTTTTTTTTAATCCTTCTAAGGTTTTTTGAAACACCTATGTTTCTATGTCAGTGGTTCTCAAACTTTTTCATGTGAAGGACCCCCAAAATTATATGTATTTGGCCCCCCCCCCCCCCCCCATCTCAAAATATTTAGTTCCGGAGACCACCCAGAAGCAAAATCTGAGTTCCAAATATTCGCTTTAAAAATACATAATATTCAAAGATTTGCACACATTTTCACGACTTTTTTCAAAAATAGCAGATCTACAAGCTCGCAGTCTGTGAGCTTGTATATCTGCTATTTTTCAATAGTTAAAGCATTCAATAATTCTAGGCCTAAATGTATTTAAAGAACCGGTGGAGCTATTGACTGTTAGATTGCATTGCTCTTATTGTTGTATTGTATTGTTTGTGCAGGGAATGCAATTATTTGTATTTATTTATTTTTATTATTATGACGTGAAATCAAGTGTTTTCATCCATAATATAGAGGGAAGGAGGGGGTTAGATGTGGGACGAAGGAGAATGCAATAAGAATCAGGGGAGGAGGAAAGCGAGGGGAAAGAGAGGGCAGCCCTGGTAAAGCCATAGTAACGCTGGCTGGCAATGGCGACGCTTTCTGATGCCAAAACCCCAAGTCTCTCCAGATGCTTTCACAGCAGCCCCTGGTACCTTGCCCAGCACAACCTTCTCAGAAACACACAGGAATACATTCCTCCTGGGGCGTCACAAGGGGGAGGAAAGTGGGACTGAGTTACCAGGGCCCAAGGTGGAGGGGCCCTAGTAACTTTAGCTATTGAAAAATAGCAGATATACAAGCTCACAGCGCGGCACCGAGTGCCGCGCTGCGAGCTTGTAGATCTGCTATTTTTGAAAAGTCGTGAAAATGTGTGCAAATCTTTGAATATATGTATTTTTTAAGCGAGCATTTGTAACTCAAATTTTGCTTCTGGGGTGGTCCCTGGAACTAAATATTTTGAGATGGGGGTCTGTGGCCAAATACATATAAATTTGGGGGTCCTTCACATGAAAAAGTTTGAGCAACACTGACATGGAAACATAGGTTTCTTGCACACATTTTCGAAATTTTTCAAAAATAGCAGATCTACAAGCTCGCAGCGCGGCACTCGGTGCCGCGCTGTGAGCTTGTATATCTGCTATTTTTCAATAGTTAACATTCATGTGGGGCCCACAGTGAATCCTTGTACCCAGGGCCCAGAATTTGGTGTGACGCCCCTGCATTCCTCATTCCATTTATTGTTGTTTTGTTACATTTTTGTCATGGGAGACGACTAGGCCTGAAGGCTGCCTTTGGACGTGTACACATTCACGGCTGGGCTATGCTACACAAAGTCTTTTTACGCGCGTCAGTGCGTACACGGGGCGTGCGTGCATATGCGCGTTTTGGAAAGATCCAGTATATATCAATGATATCGGCTACACCAGGCGCACGGATAGCGCGAACCACAAGATAAGCATTCCCTAAAAATAGGATCGGTTCTATTTTTTTACGCACGCGTATGCATTTTGGACACAGACTCCCTCGTCTGTGTACAAATACTCTGTGCACATATACTCCCTCCTTGGTGTAGCCAGGGACTTTGCGCGCACACACAGACAGTGCACGCGTTTTCTGGTGTAGCCCTGCCGTAAAGTGTATTACCCCCGTAGGCCAGGATGTGTATTACAGTATGTAGTACAGTAGTTTTTGAAATAATATTTTTCAGATTTTTTTCTATGAAAGCCAAAGGTGTAAGTTATCAAATAGTTTTGGAATTTTGTTTCTTACTGCTACAGAGGCTGAGTAATCGTTTTCCAGAAAAAAACAGTGGGTCATTTTCAAATCAGACTTAGGTATTTAAGGCTTTATTAAAATCGGACTTAGGCCTGAATGGGTTAAAAAGTAGTTTTTTGTAATGTGTTCTAATCTGTTTCTATCCACCTGTTTCCGCGAGAATCTACTGTAGCATTATTTGCGGGACACTTCCGGTTAACAGCAGACATACAAGCTCACGTTGCGTCGCAGATGCAACCGTTGTGAGCTTGTAGATCACTCTCGGCTTCGGCGCCAGAAGCTGCCTGCACATTCTGCGCAATGCATGATGGGACGTTGGAAAGTTGTGGATAGGTAGATAACGCAGATTATATGACAGTCTGGCTAACCCTGCTTCACACCAAGTGGTTTAACGGATCGCGACTGTCAGATCCAATCATTTCAAATCAAAAATCAATCAATCAAATCAAATCAAATCAATGTCAAGGTCAATCTGAGAAGCATTCTGAAAGTGTAAATGGTGCACAGGTGGTTGGTCCTCTAACTGTAACATAGTGTTGTTGCAGAGGTGACGCACGGATCTGCCCATTAGCCTACATTAAGCAAGGCCTCTAAAACAACACTTCTTGGGCACAGCTTAACATACAACTAGCCATCCAATAGAACAGTGGTTCTTAACCATAGGTCCCCAGATGATTAACTTGTTTTCTCACTCAACAGTAAACAAACCAACATACAGTTTAAGTGTATAGAGGGTATCTGTACATTTCTAAAGTGACAATTTAAGAACGTTTTAATACCTCTAAAATGACAAACTACACATTGGCCAAATTGTCCAATATTAGAGGCAGAAATTGTGAAAATAGCCGATCTACATGCTCACAACGCCTCGCAACGCAAGGCGTTGTGAGCATGTAGATCTGCTATTTTCACAATAGAACCGTGTTATACAAAATGTAATGCCTCAACTCTTAGTGTTCTTCAGGGTGGAGGGGGTCCCCAGTTAAAATATGATTATTTTGGCGGTCGCAGCCAGAGAAGTTTGAGAACCACTGCGATAGAACACACAAGACTGAGATTAAGTATATTTATTTCCAAGGGGATGGCTTCAGTAAGAAAGACACAACACAAATCATGCTGCCGTCTACTGAACCCAGACAGAGCCTCAGCTCAAGTTGCAGGTCGTCATAAAGGAGATAATGTCCAGATGCCTGCTTGGAATCATTCATTCAGAAGAACAGAGGATTCTGGAGGGGGCTTTTTAAGGAGCTATTCATCTCTCCAGTCAGCTGTTGAAGAACATCTAAAGGCTACTTTTAACCAAACCGATTCGGCCGTGAATCGGCAGCGGAAGGCGGCGGATAGCGTCTGTTGCCGAACGGGAGCTCATCGCCAGGTTTTCGGCAGCGGGTCGGGAACGTTATCGACCAATATCGACCGAAAACTGGAAAACTGGACTTGCTCAGTTTTGTTGAGTTGCCCCTGGCCGTCGGTAAGATTGAGGGAGTTGTAGAATAGTTTGCTACTGCTGCAAAACCAAGCCAAAATAAGCCAGAGACATTTTCCCGTCGCATATTTTTACTAAATACCATATTATCAATCTCAACTCTCAATTCCTATTCCAATCTGATCCAAAGCAAAGCTATAATAGTGCAGCAGCTGCCCGTGTTGTTTTTTTCCCCTCCTCTGCACGGAGAACCGCGGAGAACACAGAGTGCCTCCGGGTCCGGTTGCCAGATTCTGTGAGTGAAATAAGCGACCAGGTCTATGAAAATAAGCCCAAAAGCAGCGACCAGTTTCACCTCTGAGCTCTATATTACATTAGTTATTTTATAAAATAATGTTGAAAGCAAGGCCAAATAAGCAACTACACTTCAGAAACAAGCCCAAACAAAAGCAACCCACAACTAGCAACATTATAGGAAAACAGGATCAACGTTGCTTATAACGAGCAGACTACAGTCGGCGAAAAAATAAAAATAATAATAAGTGCTTAGTTTTTTGCAGTTCTTTGCAGTCTGTGTACAGTCAGAAGGAGTCTCCTGTAGGCTGTTTGGTGTGGAGACACCTTAAAGGCCAGACCGCACTAATGCAACAAGTCACTCACAACTCCTTGCAACTCCAAATGCAAGTCCTTGCAACCGACCATTGCGGTCTGCGGATAAAAGGCTGCAAGTAGTTGCATGTTGCAAGGAATAGCAGGAAGTTGCGCTGGTGTGCACATAGGGCTGTCACAATTATTACATAATCGTCTAATCGCAATTATTTGAGGTAATCGCAATTATTTTTGTATGATCGTCATAATAGTTTCCATGTTGAGAAATGTTAATATAGTTACAAACACTTTTAAAAAGTAGTGGAACTAGCCGATATACAAGCTCACAATGCTTCGCAATGCGATGCATTGTGAGCTTGTAGAGCTTTAGAGATCGGCTATTTCCACTATCAATGTTCTTTTTTAAGTATAACATTTTCAAATATGTCAGTAATTTCTTTGTATATTTAAGTTATGTGTCATGATTGCCATGTGCAACTTCAAAGCCTAAAAGCCAAACAGAAATGTAATTGGTGCCATGGCATTGGTCCGACATTTCACTGTTCCTCCATCTCATTAGTCCGAATCTGGTGAATGTTAACCTGGTGAAAATACTATGCCTAAACCTAAACCTAACCCTAACCTCAGTAAAACTATGCCTAAACCTAACCCTAACCAAATTAGGACTAATGAGATGTAGGACTTATGGACAGTCCCCAATGTAATTGACTGGCCTCAAGGCTAAGGCAGTGTTTTTGACTATTACTTCTCTAATTGAGTCCGAGTTTAACCTAGCCTGGCTACCGGTGAGCAACTCTCTGCGATTGGCTAACAGGACTAGGCCATCAGCTACCGTCGTTTGGCTAGGCAAATTGCCCCTCGCAGTGGCCACCCTTGGTTTAGAGACACTTGAGTCAGTGATTTAGCTCTACCTATGATACCAAACAGCCCCCCCAGCCCCACCACACAAGATGACGATTATGCCATTCATTATGTAATTATATTAGATTACTCGCGTGACTATTAAAAAGGCAACAAAAATTCCCATGACCGTCACAACCGGAATGACTCAAAGCAGTGCTCTTTAAAGAATTGTATTCAATGCTCATTCGCTCATCGCTCAAACACGGGTACCATTTCCACCAGGCAGAAAGCATCCTGTTGATACTGTGACTTTGAAGAATAGTTTGGCTAATGACCAGGACTTTCCTTTTTCCTCCACAACCAACCAACCCCCCGCAAATGGGCGGCTGCCGGCCCGCGCTGAGACTGACCACCAGTCATTGTGCCAGTTTCCTCAAAGGCTTTCAGTCAATGCAGAGAGAAGAACAAAAACATGGGGATGACATGAAGATTATGGAAATACCCTTCTCTTCTCAACAATGACACTCTTATTCCTGTCTCTGTTCTAATCTGATGAAAGCCTCTGACTGTACCCAGGCAAACAGGGGGGGAGGGATTATTAGTTCCATGATCGTGGGCTTTTATTATTCTGTCAAATGGCGTGCAAAACATTCCAATGATGAAAATGAGTTCCCCCCCCCCCAAATTGCCAGCTCACTAAATGTATTTCAGGACACAGATTGCCACATGTGCCATTAGACGTTTTAACTGCCGGTGTTGCTGCGAGGAAGCCTTTAACCTGAGAGAATAATGAACACCTTTTAAAGCGGTTCTTACGTAACCTCCTCAAGGCTCAGCCGTGACTCTAGAATTCCTCAGCTGGCATTGCTTCATAAAAAGTCAAGCCTGCTGTGCCCATGTAAAATCAACACCCTTTTAAAAAACGTGGCCACATAACAAACCTCAAATCCTCAATGTGAGGTACCACCACCAGTCAGCACCACGACTCAGCAAACTGTATAAGCATTAGGCAACGATACGTTAAATGGTAAATGGTGCATTTATATAGCGCTTTTATCCAAAGCACATTCATACCCCGGTGGCGGTGGAAACCATGCAAGGCACCAACCAGCTCACCGGGAGCAACTTGGGGTTCAGTGTCTTGCCCAAGGACACTTCGACATGTAGACAGGAGAAGCTGGGATTTGAACTGCCAACCCATGGAGCATTGGCCAACCCACTCTACCTCATGAGCTACAGCCGCCTGTTGCATTAGAAGTTAATAGTTTGGTTTAGTCTAGTTTAAATTTAGTCTAAAAAAATCTCCAGCAATTCAGAGCCCAGTACATGCAGACCTGGGATAACTTAAAGGACAACTTTGTTTTTTTGAAGCGGTGAAAACCGCTTCCAAGGTATAGCTTTGTCTGTCCCGTGCATGTCCCGTGCATGTCCAGTCCAGAATGAAGAACTGAGGATTGGTCAAGCTTCACATGACAATTTGGCTCTCCAGACAAAATCATTCATTCATTCAGAACTAGAACTAAAGCACATAGAAAGTATAGATCTAGAACACAGCATGTATAGATCTAGAACACATAGAATAAACATTCACCGCTTCACTTCGAACTGAGGTTCGATTTTTACAACAAGGGTTCATATATTTTAGATTGTAATTAGAGAAAATGTGTTAAAATGTTTCCATTTACTTCTTTCTATAGTTTTAGCGATTCCATTGGGTGGTGGCAAGTGACTAAAGGCGATCTAACCCTTGTTGTAAAAAGTTGTCCTTTAACTCTCACATGCATTGAATTTGAATTCACAGAGGATTCCATTTCGGGAAGCCAGTCCGAGGCGGTGTTAAGCAGCTTTGTCTCTCTGCCACCTCCAGAATATCCTCCACTCCACTATTTCTTAGCCAGAGCGCTCAAGCGAACCGACATCTCAGCATCACTTCCTCATTCACATGAGGGGTGGGTTTACGTCACTCGCACACACGCTTCTTCCATTTGAATAAAAAAAAATATATTGTCACTGTCTGGCCAAAACCTCTTAACAACATTTTTGAGGTTTTTGATTGTTCTGGCATAAATCAGGGCTATTGAACACCCTTTACATCTGAGTGTTGGTTAAAATAATATTGAACGAGGACGACCTAGAGAACCAATGGAAAGAAGTAAAAAGTGCTTGGGACAAAACCTCCTAACTCCACACTTTCTGCCAAACCAGCTAACTCCACCCGATTGACCCTCTCTTTTTTTCATATATTGAACACCCTTTACGTCTGTGTGTTGGTTAAAATAATATTGAACCAATGAAAAGTAGTAAAAAGCCCTTCGGTCAAAACCTCCTAACTCCACTTGAGCTCATTTTCCCGAAAATGGTCATTTTGGAGTTTAGGAGGTTTCGGCCCGACAGCAGAGATATCCAAAGTATTATCTTTTTTTATGTTACCACCTGGCGGGCAGTGGTTCTGTGTTGAATCAGAGTTTTTGACTGTGTGTGTTCACCCTCGCGTGCGTGTGTGTGTGTGTGTGTGTGTGTGTGTGTGTGTGTGTGTGTGTGTGTGTGTGTGTGTGTGTGTGTGTGTGTGCGTGCGTACGTGCGTGCGTGCATGCTTGCTTGCATGCCTGCATAGACAGTCAGCTAGCACGCTGTAAGCTGGCCAAGCTTTTCATGACGCTCCTTCCTGAGCCAGGAGGAGTTCACCCAACGGCCACGAAGGAAGGAAGGCCTCCAAACCACCGTCACCCTGGTAAGAGTCATCATCAGTTAGTTGTGTGTGCCTGTCTGTAACTGGAGAGCTTCTCCACACATCTGTACGTGCTCTGGGAACCTGGCTGGCTGCCAGAGGTTGTGACTTGGTCACCGTCAGGAGAGATTTTGAGTGTGAGGACACTAACGTGTGAGGTAGGCTAAGGCAGGGGTCTGCAACGTTTTCAGGCCAAGGACCCCTTGAGAGTGAGATGAAGCAGGGACCCCCATTAGGCCCATAACTTTTCATAGATTCCATATAGTTTAATCGTTTCACAGCACAATAGTCAGTGTATTTTGGATTCATGTCAATTTGTGTTTTCAGATATTTAACCACTTGAACCGTCAATACATAATAAACATGGCCTTTTAACTCTGTACTTAGTCTGCTCTTTTTCCCCTCTACACCAAAGCTATTTGACAAAAATAGCAGATCTACAAGCTCACACTGCTATTTTTGGCTAAAGTTCTCAGAATAAACGACACTAGGGTTCAAGTGGTTAGTATGAAAAAAATAACAAAAAAGGTTTCTATCACACAAAGATTTGGAGGACCCCCTATAGTAACTCTGAGGACCCCCTAGGGGTCCCAGACCCCCTGTTGAAGACCCCTGGGATAAGGTATCACCCATCACCCTGGCCTCCACCTTGACCAGAGAGCTGAGCCACAATGTGTGTGTGTGTGTGTGTGTGTGTGTGTGTGTGTGTGTGTGTGTGTGTGTGTGTGTGTGCGAGTGTGTGTGTGTGTGCGAGTGTGTGTGTGTGTGCGTGCGTGCGTGTGTGTGTGTGTGCGAGTGTGTGTGTGTGTGCGTGCGTGCGTGCGTGTGTGCTTGCGTGCGTGCGTGCGTGCGTGCGTGTAAAGAAAGGTATGCATAAGCGCGCGCATGCATAACTTTTGTCAAAGCCTGGGAATCATCTGCGAGGAGGAAAGGAGACTGGAAGAGGCGGCGAGGCAATAAAAGCAGGAGCAAGCGAGAAGAACCAGGGGATAAATCACTCCTCTCTCCCCCTTGACACAGAGGAACTCCACAGGCCAGTGGAGGACAGAGGAAGGAAAGAGGAGAGAGGAGGGAGAGGAGAGGGGGGGGGCTGTTGTCCTGTCGGAGGAGGTAGGAAATGTTAGCCACATGAACCCTAGTCCCTATTCTGGACATGTCATAGTAGGGTGAAAATAAATAGTCCAGGGGTCTTCAATGTTTTGGGGCCAAGGACCCCGTAGTTGAGAGAGAAATGAAGCAGGGACCCCCACAACCTTTTCATAAGTTATAATTGAATCGTTTGACAGCACAGTCATCAGTGAATTTTGGATTCATGTCAATTTGTGTTTTCAGATATTTAACCACTTGAACTGTCAATACTTAATAAACTTGACCTTTCACTCTGTACATAGTCTGCTCTTTTTCCCCTCTACACCAGACCTCTTTGCCAAAAATAGACGATCTACAAGCTCACAACGCCTCGCACTCCTCAGTAACTCTAGGGTCCTCAGAGTTACCCTGTTGAAGACCTCTGAAATGTCAATCTACAAGCTCACAACATGCTGCGTTGTAAGCTTGTAGTTTGGTTATTTTCTGCAAAGGGTTTCTATGAAAAGAAATGGAGGGGGACGAGTATAGACCGCTGGGGGACTCTGAACAGTCAACCAAGCATATGCTGTAGGGTTTGAGTGGTTTAGTGTGTCTTAGTGAAACTACTCTTTCTCAAGATATAAATAAATATAGACAAGAGAGAAAAACTTGCTTGAGAGAAGGAGGGGAAAGGTACTGTACTCTGAAATGTGCGCTCACAACCATCTCTGTATCACAACCATCTCTGTATCACAACCATCTCTGTATCACAAACATCTCTGTATCACAACCATCTCTGTATCACAACCATCTCTGTATCACAACCATCTCTGTATCACAACCATCTCTGTATCACAACCATCTCTGTATCACAACCATCTCTGTATCACAACCATCTCTGTATCTCTCTCTGTATCACAACCATCTCTGTATCAATCTCTGTATCCCAACCATCCCTGTATCACAACCATCTCTGTATCACAACCATCTCTGTATCACAAACATCTCTGTATCACAACCATCTCTGTATCACAACCATCTCTGTATCACAACCATCTCTGTATCCCAACCATCCCTGTATCACAACCATCTCTGTATCACAACCATCTCTGTATCACAACCATCTCTGTATCACAACCATCTCTGTATCACAACCATCTCTGTATCACAACCATCTCTGTATCACAACCATCTCTGTATCTCTCTCTGTATCACAACCATCTCTGTATCACAACCATCTCTGTATCTCTCTCTGTATCACAACCATCTCTGTATTCTCCGTCTCTCTTTGACATCAGGGACGTGCAGAGAATAAGAGGCAGGGGCTGAAATTGCTAAAATGGCCTTTTGGTGAAAATATCGAAAATAGCCGACCTCCAAGCTCACAACACGTCGCAGCGGTGCTTGATACCACACTGAACTAAGCATAATCAAGTCGATACTGGTGATGGGGCGTACAGGGCCATTCTTTCAACATGCTGCTTCTAAGTTCAGGAGAGTTTGGACAAGGCAATTCTCTTGAATGCTGCCTTCAGTTATGGCATAGAAAGAGGGCATTTGCATTTCTTTCACCATAGTAAAAACTGCATTCATATGGGACGGATAAAAGGGCAGGGGCTCAAGCCCCCTTTGATGTCTATGTGTGCACGTGCCAGTTTGACGTGCTGGGATCAATGCCTGTCATCTCCTACCTATTGTGGGAAACCAAAACGGGTCAGATTGTAGCAGGCCTCCCCAGTTTGCTCAAGTGTACGCATGTGTGTGTATGCATGCGTGCGTGCGTGCATGTGTGTGTTGCTGAGGGGAAACCAACAATGTGGTACATTCTTGGTAATGAACCATCTAAACCACCATTACCAGCCCACAGCCCCATGCCGGCTCACAGCTCATAAAACCTCACTTTCCTTTCTTCTTTTCATCCCATTCTCACAACCCTCGTCTTCTAAATGATGTTATAAACTGTACCAAACCATTCATTCCATCAACTCCAAATTTTCCCCCAACTCCCAATAAGTTTTTAGATTTTTGTTCCCCACACACATAGAGCGTGTACACCACACGTAGAGCGTACCTTGAGTGAGGAACCACAACTTATGAAGAAGATTAAAGCAAGAGAAAAGTGAAGCTTTTAAACACTTTTAATCTGCAGGCCTGCCTTGTGCTTATATGGCAATTAGTGCACACGTTTGCTCTCGTCTTTCTTTTGCTGAGATTCCGTACGATTAGAAAGAGGATGACGAGACAGCGAGAGTCCCAGGTAGCATCATTAGCGACTAACGCTTGAAGCTATGAGTCTGTCGACTTCTGTGGGCTGACAGCAAAGAAGCTGTCGTTCTCTTTTTGTCAACCGAATATACGAGGTTGGAACAAATTCCTGTTTCGAGAAACGCTCTGGGAAATGTCTTTACTCTGCGCCTCGACTTTGATTGACAGCACAAAGCTCATTAGCCACCGCTATAGCTACCCTTGATGAAAATAAAACGATTAAAAACTGCTGCCAAGTTGAGACGAAAAGCATGCACTGTGTAAAGACAAATAATTATCGGCGCTTATCAATATTGGAATGCATCACTTGGAAATGGCTTAAAAGGAGAGGGCTGTGTGCGGTCATCATCGGTCAGTGGGACAGAAGACGGATAAGCCCTATTCACGGCTAGCTCTATTTACGCCCACTCAGCAAGTTTCTCAGCAACTTCCTGGTGCTGACGTCAATTTAGAAGGGGAAACTATAACAGAAATTGCTGGACTTAAAGCCAACAAATCATTATTTCGAACGGTAAAGTAAATTATAACGCTTTGTGCCTTTTACTATCTTGTGTTCTTGATCATGCTAGCCGTATTTTATTCTGTACTATTCGGAAATTGCATTAAATTTAGCGATTTCTGTGTTAACTCTATAGGCTTAGCAGGGTTTTACCCCTTCAAAACGTGACTTCAGCAACGGGGGGATGCTGAGTGGGCGGGCCGTGAATAGGGCTTATTGGGAAATACAAATAATGCCTGATTTTATGGATCAGGCCCCAGAAGTAAAGATGGCTTAAAAGGAGAGGGCTGTGCGGTCACCATCGGTCAGTGGGACAGGAGACGGATTGACAAGTGCATGTTTAATGGCCGTGAGAAACCAGTGCGCCCCGAGGAGGCCCTCTGTAAGCCCTGCTCTAAGGCCTGGGGGGGGTTGGTCAGACAGCAAGTCTTGTGACACTTTGACAGATGTGGGGCCTCCCGAAGGGGCACACGGGGAGAAGATGGTGCAGGCCCTTTGAATGAAAGGGGGCCGCTAAAGCTTTCAGATGGGTGGCACCCCTGGCCCTCACAGGCCCACGTCCAAATAGAAGGGGTCAAGGCACTGCTGGGCCACTGCTGTGCTGCTGTGCTCCTCCGGATAAAAATGAAACGCGAAAAAAAAAAGAAAAAGTTAATGGGACTGCATTAGATTTCTGGGTCCGATGCCAATCCAGATTTCGGAGAGTCCTAGAACACCGATCACCAATGTTTTGACCAATATTTTGTAATAACCAATTATAAACACCAGGGCAGGAATTTCACGGAGGCCATGAAGGCCATGGCCGTCGTTGCCCCTCAGTTTGGCCTTGTGCCCCTCAAACCTATGGCATGACCTGAGTGTGTTAATGTCCCAGATGTACCACTTTCTCCTCTGTCTCTTTCTTGTGAATATGAAGACAGTAGACACAGGGTTTTTCTTGTCATGTAGACACCAGTATCTTTTGTTTAGATTCTGAAATCTTAACTCCCAATTTCCCCATCTTTAAACCAATCCAGTGATTTTGATTGGTGCAGGGCTGAGCATGGATCAGATTGTAAATACCATCATTTATTTATTTCACTGCAGATTAGGTTATCATCACTATCCCTTTAATTCAACAAATTCTTTCAATAGACTAAAATCTTGTTTTATTTGATGGCCGTCCTGTCCTGGCATTTGGCCTTTGTGCCCTAAAGAAATGGACAACACCAAAGTCCAAATGGCCTTGACCATAAAATTACGGAATTCCACGCCTGATAAACACTATAAAAACTAAATTATATTAAAAAAGTCAGATATTTTGAAAAAAAAGAAAAAGAAACAAAAAAAAAAAATGACTCAAAATAGAACTTTACAAGAACATTCTAAAGGAGAACACCAGCACTCACAGAACAGTCATTTTAAGGCACTTTTTATTTTATATTAAGGTCGGCATGGTATGCTGCAGACTGCAGAGCAGCCAGCAACAACGAACGCATTTCGAAGTTTACGCCTTCATCATCATCGTTGTCTGATGAAGCCCAAAATAGAGACACCAGGTTGAAAAGACACATCGGCTGCATAACTGCCGATACCGACGAAAACTCTCTCTCTCTGCCTCCCTCTGTGCAGGAAAATGTCTCTACAAATCCATCTGCCACCTAAAAACATTTTTTTTTATATTTACCATTTCTTCTCTCTCTCTTTCTACTCCTACCCCCGCATTCCTTTGTTCCCCCCCTTTTTATGTTCCTGGCTCTTCTTCCTCTTTGCTCGGAGCAGTCAGTCAGTAAAACAGACTGATTGACAGACTGACTGACAGACTGACTGACAGACTGACTGACAGAGCAGCCAGAGGCAAAGTACAGTCTGTTTCTGGGGGAACCCAGAGGACAGTATATCTACTGTACCTACTGTACCTCCCCCTATACACCCAATGATGTCTACCTTCCTCCCCTATACACCCAATGATGTCTACCTTCCTCCCCCTATACACCCAATGATGTCTACCTTCCTCCCCTATACACCCAATGATGTCTACCTTCCTCCCCTATACACCCAATGATGTCTACCTTCCTCCCCTATACACCCAATGATGTCTACCTTCCTCCCCCTATACACCCAATGATGTCTACCTTCCTCCCCTATACACCCAATGATGTCTACCTTCCTCCCCTATACACCCAATGATGTCTACCTTCCTCCCCTATACACCCAATGATGTCTACCTTCCTCCCCTATACACCCAATGATGTCTACCTTCCTCCCCTATACACCCAATGATGTCTACCTTCCTCCCCTATACACCCAATGATGTCTACCTTCCTCCCCTATACACCCAATGATGTCTACCTTCCTCCCCTATACACCCAATGATGTCTACCTTCCTCCCCTATACACCCAATGATGTCTACCTTCCTCCCCTATACACCCAATGATGTCTACCTTCCTCCCCTATACACCCAATGATGTCTACCTTCCTCCCCTATACACCCAATGATGTCTACCTTCCTCCCCTATACAGGCAAGAACGTTTCTGTATGCAATGTGCCTGCCTACCTACTAGGGATGGGACGATATTGTGGTGGAATTTGAGTTCTGTCAATAAGACATAAATAAAGAAGTGTCAGAGGCAAAGGCACAAGGTGGTGGTGGTGGTTTAATACAATGAATTGTATAAGTGTTTGTGTACATAGGAGTACCACAGGCCTGTGGTACCGAGATTCTGCCTCAAGCAAAGGAAATCAAACCCTAGTTATACATGGCATTGCAAGGACAAGCTGTAACATAAACAATATCTATCAACCTAGGAAAACATCTTACAGTACATCATGTTGTCTGTAATGCATGATACAGCAGAATCTACTCTTACTAACGTCACTCATATTCAATCATGATAATATAATATCTACTACTGTTATTGACGTCACATAATCAATCATGATAACAAACTCTACGACAATATGAAAATGTCATATCACGACAAACGGCAAATAAAAGGTGAATTGATCCCAATGCATGACAGAGTATGATATCACAATGAATTAAATCTCCACGATACGATTATTGTGAGTGTTTTTTTTATCACGATAAACTATAATATTGCGTATCATCCCATTCCTACTACCTACCCTGTGCAGAATATTATGCTTGTGTGTGTTAATATGAGAAATAGACCATTTTCCTGGTCCACACAAAAAAATGGTTGTTTTAAGTACGTTCACCATTTGAACCGTTTATGATTAGACATTTAGACGTTTGGTTTAGGGATTATAGATCGATTAGATAAGATATTTACACTAAGTTGCACGCTGGTGTCGTGCACTGAAAATATAAGATCAGCCTTAGGGGCTAATGGTTAAAAATGGCAATGCAAAAAAAGTGGCATTCAGACAAAATCACTGTCCTGTGACGGCGTCCCACTTTAAAATGTTGATGTCTTCAACACGTATACTATAGTAGCTTGCGCGCGTGCGTGTGTGCGTGTGTGTGTGTGCACACACACTGACGTGTGCGTGCGTGCGCGTGCACACGTCAGGCCCTGTCAGAGGGTCTGAAATGTGTTCTAGCAGGAAGGAAGCAGGGTGCAGAGGGGCTGACAGGAGGATGAGGCAGCGGTCCTCTGGAATGTGTTCTGAACGGTGTTTATGAGGCTCCAACTGTCCATCACAACCTGTGTGGCCTTGGTCTCTGTCAGCACAGACCAGCATGCATGGCAACAGATGGACACGTGTAGTACACACTGTCACACACACACACACACACACACACACACACACACACACACACACACACACACACACACACACACACACACACACACACACACACACACACACACACACACACACACACACACACACACACACACACACACACAACCGCAAAGGCTGTCGGTGATTGAGTGTGGGCTTCAGTCGTCCTGTAGAACGGAGCGTGCCCACATCAAGCCTTTAACCACTTTAACCACACTGCATGGCGGAAACAAAAACAAAAACATTCAGAAAAGGCCCGCGACGAGACGAATGTTCGCCAATGACGACATAGCCAGGAGAAGGCAGCTAGCTAGGCTTATGACAGCGTTTAGGGCTGTCACAATTATTACATAATCGTCTAATCGTGATTATTTGACATTATCGCAATTATTTTTGTCATAATCGTCATAATCGTGAATGTTGAAAAATGTCAGAAATAGTGGAAATAGCAGATCTACAAGCTCACAACGCGTCGCATTGCGACGCGTTGTGAGCTTGTAGATCGGCTATTTCCACTATCAATGTTATTTTTTAAGTAGTAAGTTGTCGAATATGTCAGTAATGTCTTCGTGTATTTAGGTTTTGTGTCATATCTGCCATGTGCAACTTCAAAGCCTAAAAGCCAAACAGAAATGTAATTGTCAATGACAAAAACACAATTAAATCGTTAATCGCCAATTATTTGAGTGACAATTAATCGTCATGTAAAATGTCATATCGTGACAGCCCTAAGCGTTTCAGATTGAAACAGTTTGCCTGAGTGACTTATCGACCGTCATATCACCTGTGAGGACGGCATTGGAACTCTACTGTGACACCTGAATGAATACTGTTATATGGATGAGCAGGTCGGTTGTCTTGCATGGTTGCCACTGCAACCAACCAGTGTCTGAATGCAGACAATTGTACAAGTCCCTCTGATCCGAGTCCAAGTCGAGTCGCAAGTCATTTGGTCCAAGTCTCAAGCAAGTCTCAAGTTGTTCTGTTGTGGGCAAGTCAAGTCGAGTCAAGTCAAAGGTTATGTCAAGTCAAGTCGAGTCGAGTCACAAGGTTGTCATGTCAAGTCGCGTCGAGTCGAGTCGCGTCGAGTCGAGTCACAAGGTTGTCAAGTCAAGTCAAGTCACAAGGTTGTCAAGTTGAGTAAATGATACCTCTGTGACCATAACTATTAAGTAATTAACATTCAGTAGGAAAAGAACAGTAGCCTAACACTAAGCCTACCCTCTGACCATAATACTCTATCATGGCAGAGGTTCTCAAACTTTTAAATTCCGAGGTCTCTCTCCCCTAGAACCAAATGGATTTGGTTGTACACTGTCAGTACAGATCTGTAAGGGTCAATTTAGACCCCTGGTATATCCTCTGAAAAAAGAAAAAAAAAATAGACTACAAAACTGCTACAGGCCTATTGCTTTAAATACAAAAACAAACAAGACACAATAATCTTAACGTGCATGCTTTGTTTTGTACTACTAGTGCTGTATTTTAAAGTCATTTCTCATCAGGCCCAAATTTAGCTGCCTACTCCACGACACGTGCATTATTTGTTTTGCTGGCATGGGGTCCCATTCATGACCTTAAGTAACCCCAAGTTACACCAAATTTCGTTACCCGTCGTAAACTATAGAATGACTACGCAACCACCACAGGCTGGCAACACATTTCTGGTCGGTCACATTTGTCTGTGTAACATTACGGGCCGGCCATGCGAAAAGCTCCCAAGAATAACAGTGGAGTGGAAAACTTGTCGGAGGCTAAATGAAAAGGAATAAAGCTTTTGTGTGGGAGTTATTTAGTGAAGTTCTTAACCCTGCTGACGACTGGATGTATGTTATGAAAAGTGAGAAAGTGTTGGAAGACGGAGGCTTGCTACATGATGGATAATTGGATATTTATGCAGTCACAGATCAACGTTCGTGACAGTGGTGAGTGACATTGTTGTCTTATTAATGATCAAAACACGATCGACCGACAGTATATCACCAACACACACATGCACACGCGCACACACACTTAGTTCTAATGTTATCTTCTTATGTTTGGTTTTACTTGTCTTCATGCGCAGTCTTCAAGTGGCTATCAAGTGGATAAAGTTGGATGTCGTTCCCTCTTTGTCTTTGATTTTAGCGTTGCATATCTTGCATTGAGTGTTCCTCTGTTTACCATCGGAGTGGAAGTTTTTATATGCAAACTGCACGGAACTGCAGCAGCAGAACCAGCAGTGGCTGCATCAGGCTGGGGTGCAGCAGTAGCCATTCATGCTGTGTGTGTGTGTCTGGTGCTTGTGCTCTCGCTTACATGCCTGTCTCCAATCAATCAAATCAATCAATCAATAAAAGTGTGAACCTAGCGTGGCGTTCATGACTGCTTTGGTGAGTGGCGTAGCGGCAAGTCGTCCGAGTCAGCGTGTCTCAAGTCGAGTCGAGTCGGGAGTCATTGTCTTCCAAGTCAAGTCGAGTCTCAAGTTTTTGTCCTTATGTCCGATCAAGTCGCAAGTCGTCAAAAATATGACTCGAGTCCGAGTCAAGACGAGTCATCATGACTCGAGTCCAATTGTCTGTCTGAATGTTACACTACATTGTAAAGTGTGTTGGATTAAGGCGCTTTGGAAAAGAAGACATTTTAAATTGTCTTGCCATTTTCACTCAGCAAAAATGACAGAATTTTGCAACACTTCATTCATTTTGTCAGATGACGCAGGTCATATTACAAGGTATAAAGAAGGCATCTGACTGGAAGACGCCACTAACTGCTTGTTATTGCTGCATCTCCACCTCTAGGAGCCTACAGGGAATTAACACAGTGGTTCTCAACCTGTGGGCCGGGGCCCACTGATGGGCCGTGAGGAAGTTGCAAGTGGGCACCCAAATAACTGACCAAATATCAAACGCGACACACGTGCATGTCTCCTTGTATGGGCTGTTCTGCGTACAGGGACACATACAAAGGGACATCTCCATACATGGAGTTCGGGCATTATGCTCTGAAACGTTGGTACTGCACACATAGGGACATACAGTAAGTAGGGACATAGGGACCTACACACAAAGTCAAACATAGGAGCTGTTAGCACTGCTCAAAAACAGCAATAGTTTTAATCAAACTAATGTAGCTTACTGCCAATGCTTTTTCCTATCGTTTTACCAGATTTCCGTTAAAACGCCTAGAAAGGCCTAGAAAGAGACAGATGGATCTTTTAGAATAAACATACTCTGAAAGCGCATGCGGCTCAATCAGACCCCTTAACCATGTTAGGTGGACTGCGAACGCCTTAAAAGAGATTTTCAAATAGGCTCTGATTCTCTAAAAGGTCGAGGCACCACTGAATTAATGAGTAGCAAGAAAACATTTGTTCACAAAACGGATGCCCTTCTGCGATCACCCTGAAATGCAACGCCAGCATACAGTAAAGGTTGGTGCCACAGCACTCTGCTGTCATTTCCCTCAGACTTTACTCTTGTCACAAAACTACAAAATGATACGTTTGTTTTGTTTTTCGGTGGCTGGAGGGAGAACAGGAGAACGCCAGAGTAGGAAGGAAGGTGAAAAGACGGGGGAGAAAAAGAAAGAGTTCAGCTAATTATTGTCTTTAGAAGCCGGAGTACATTATCATTACACTGCACGGATTCTAGCAGCAAAACAACTGCACTGCCATCAGTGCCATGGCAACGCAGTGACGACCAGGGGAGATGTCGGTTCAGTGACGACCAGGGGAGATGTCGGTTCAGTGACGACCAGGGGAGATGTCGGTTCAGTGACGACCAGGGGAGATGTCGGTTCTGCTGTTCTCTGCCATTTCAACTGGTTCTCAGTGACGACCAGGGGAGATGTTGTCGGTTCTGCTATTTTATTCTCTGCCATTTCAACTGGTTCTCAGTGACGACCAGGGGAGATGTTGTCGGTTCTGCTATTTTATTCTCTGCCATTTCAACTGGTTCTCAGTGACGACCAGGGGAGATGTTGTCGGTTCTGCTATTTTATTCTCTGCCATTTCAACTGGTTCTCAGTGACGACCAGGGGAGATGTTGTCGGTTCTGCTATTTTATTCTCTGCCATTTCAACAGGGTTCTCAGCGTCGGGTTCGGGGACCATCTGAGACCGTGATCCACGGGGACCCTTAGGGGTCTGTAACTCTGCAATAAGCACTGAGGATTTTACAGTGTAAATTCGCAAATGGTATATACGTATATATATCGTCATTGTCGGGTGTCCAAAACCGTTCATTTATATCATTTAAAACAATGAACTAAACTAGTGAAAACAGCCGATCTACATGCACACAACGCCTCGCACCGTGAGGCGTTGTGTGCTTGTAGATCTGCTGTTTTTACTACTTTTATGTGACGGCCTTGTCTGATGAAGAAAACTTGGAGATACGAGGTTTCTGCACGACAGTGACGATATATTGTTTTCTATTAGTGTACAGTATCAGAGTTACAGACCCGTAAGGGTACATTTTGACCCCTGAGAAACCGTGCTATTTTGTCTCAGTCTCCACACCCCCCACCTCCTTCCCTTCCTGACTTGGTTCACCCACTCAAGTGGCTCAGGTCGGCTCAACTCCTCCGAGCCGCAGGAGCAATTACCATCAAGGAGGACAGCAGGTCAGGTAATAATGAGGAAGTAACATGAGGTTAAACATCTGAGAAGACACAGACATAATGACCAGTAAGGTCATTGCCGGGTGCGGGCGGGCGGCGAGGTGAAAAACTGAACGCGTGTCAAAACCTGCGGAATAAAACGAAATCACTTCGCCAGACTTTCAAAGACTTTTTCTGGACCTGTCATTCAGGGATTCGGGTCCTTTTCAATGCTTGCCCAAACTAACCTAGCTCAGTATGACAATAGGCTTATCACTATCAGTCTGCATTCTCTGCAAGCCTGGATCCACTTTTAGCCATGGGCTAAGGCAGTGGTTCTCAACCTGTGGGTCGGGACCCCCCACATGATTTTGGGGGGGGGGTCCGAAGACAACAGTGAAATAACTATTTCAAAAAACTTTATTAAAAAGTAACGATTGATTGATTGATTGATTGAAGGCTTTATTAGAAGTTTGCATAGGAAAATGTACAGATTCATGACGGTACAGTTCACTGGTACAAGGTCTACTAAAAGGAGATCCATGAAAAGACTAAGCTTATTTCAACAGGAAACCATTAAAGTATCTCATATAACATTGAATGACAGACAAATAGAACACAGTACTATGCAGTAGATATGTAAAGAAAAAAAGAAAACAGTAGGTCTATACAATCAGTAAGTACAGTATATACAATATATACAAGGAAGGGGCAGGTAACAGTAAGTCTAAACAATCAGTATGTACAGTATATACAAGGAAGGGGCAGGGAGGGTAGGGTTGGGCTAGGTTTTTACCAGTTGTGAACGGCTGCTGCCTGTAAGTGGTTTTTTAGGGCAATTTTAAAGGATGCTAGTGATCCACACTCCTTTATGGCCTTCGGTAAGGCATTCCACATTTTTGTGGTGTAGCAGAAGAACGAGTTCGACCCTTTCTTTGAGTTGACTCTGGGTTGAACGTGATCTGTGGCACTGCCTCTGGTGTTGTAATTATGGACATCCTTAACGTTTTTAAAGTATTTTGACAGGTACTTGGGTATCATAGTGGTGTAGTGTATCTTGTACACCAGGCCCATTGCAAGTTGCTGTACTCTGTCATCTACTCTGAGCCACCCCACTCTTAACTGGTGAGTAGCGGTGAGGTGAGTCTGATTGGGAAGGTTAAGCAGGACCCTAATTTGACCAAATCAAAGTAAGACCATTACAGCATCAAAAGTAATCAACAACAATACAAAATAATAATAAATAAATAAAAGTCAAACATTGGCCAAATTGCCAAATATAAGAGGTAATAATTTAGAAAATGGCCAAACTAAATGTAATGCCTCAACTCCTACATTCCAAGTGCTTGTCAGGGTGGGGGGGGGGGGCTCCCAGTTCAAATGTGATTCTTTTGGGAGGTCGCAGCCTGAAAAGGTAGAGAACCACTGGGCTAAGCAACACAGCAGAACTGCTGGGTTGATCTGATAATACTCAAACGTCTTCATGACTGCCACTGCCGCACCGCATCCTGTTAGCGCTCTGTTAGTGGAGGATGGAGATGTGTTAAAAAGCAGTTCTAGGCCTGCAGGTCAGGTGTACACTAGTCTCGCGTGGCCAGACTGTTGACTCAGCGATTCGCGAAATGCTCCCGTCAACAGTCTGGGGCACGGAAATAGAAACGATGAGTGCGAGATAAAGCGGATGTGACGCAACCGCTCCCTTGGTGCAGTAGCAATAACATGTCCTACTGGAAGCGTTATGTCTCCCCTTTCAATATTTCTGGGGGCGTTATTTCGTCTTTCTCTGGTGTTATTGGTGTTACCTCCATGATGTTTTCAAACGTTTTCTTAAACTACGGTATACACCCATAACAAGAATAGGCCGCTCGAATGACTTTGTCTGAGCTATTGTGTTTCTGTTATGTTTCCAATGGGACTACAGTTCAGTGCAGCACTGGCTACTTCCGATACTCGCTGTTAGGGAGCTGCCGTTCCAGACTCTATATAGCATTCGGAGATTGTGGAATAGTTGTCTGGCTACGCGAGACTAGGTGTACACAAACAAGTTTAGAAATGGTCCTCAATGCCCTGAACTCTATTCTGCACCTCACAGAAACAGCATCCAGCTGGACAGAGCATCAAGAAATCTCCTTACAGCTCATGCTTCTTTCAGCTGTGGAAAAACAGTGTGACAGTAAAATCTCATCAGTTACAGCTTGCCTGCATGACATTACTTGGCTAAACCGCTTTAAATCCAGATGATCTAAGGCCCAGGCTTGCATCTAAAGAGACACTGATGCCTCTGACGTGATTCCATTTTTTCTCTGAGCTTACATTTTCACATCAGAGCGATATTAGCCAAAGCTGGAATTGGATTTGCTTGCCAGGAAACATCCGCTTAACGAATCTTCGGTTGCAAAGACCTGGAGGAGTGGGAACAAATGGGAGCTTTGTTTGAAGACTCTTTATGAATAGATAGGCTATCTATCTATCTATGTCAGTGGCTGTAAGCATGGCTGTGATATCAAACTATAATGTTCCTATGCACGTCATCAGTCAGACATCCCAAACTTCTCTCTCTGTTGGAAAGCTGAGCCTTAGAATAGGGTTCTTCAACGTTTTCATGCCAAGGACCCCTTGGTTGAGAGAGAGAGAGAGATGAAGCAGGGAGCCCCACAACCTCATCATAGATTGCATATAGTTTCATTGTTTAACAGCACAATCATCAGTGTCAGACCTTTCACTCTGTACTTAGTGTGCTCTTTTTCCCCTCTACACCAAACCTCTTTGCCGAAAATAGCCGATCTACAAGCTCGCAGCGCGAGGCGTTGTGAGCTTGTAAATCTGCTATTTTTGGCTAAAGTTCTCAGAATATGGACACTAGGGTTCTTCAAGTGCATGCGTATAAAAAAGGAGGAAAAAGTCTCTATCACACAAAGATTTGGAGGACCCTCAGTAGTAACTCTAAGGACCCCCTATGGGTCCCGGACCCCCTGTTGCCTTAGAAGCCAAATCAACGGCTATCAGGTGTTTGTGTACTGCACAGTTTAATAGCACCTGCCACTAACCAACCCCACTCTCTTCTGGACAGTATGCGGTTGGCAGGGACCGGAACAAAATGGAGAGTGCGAGGGCGGATGACTCAAGTGAATCCCTTCATTTAAATGATTCCTCAACAACGGCAGATTTCCCAGAGGAGCTTTATGGGTTGTTAAAGGCTTTGAGGCAGAAAAAACAACTCCTTATCAAAGACACTTGTGCGAACCTGGGCTGCCATCATTAGAAAGGTAGCATCGGGGCCGATCGACTCGGTCTCTTTGCCCAAGTTAGCCTACTTCTTTAACCACTGTCTTAAACGCTCCATTATATTCTTAGTGAAATGGACTTGGAATTAGAATGGCAACTGTACAGTACTTATCGCCTTCATCCAAGGCGCTTTACAGAGATTGTGCATTCACAATTCACCCATTCACTCACACATACACTGATGGAGGAGGAAACCATTCACTCACACATACACTGATGGAGGAGGAAACCATGCGAGGTGCCAACCTGTTCATCAGGAGCAACTAGGGGTTCAGAGTCTTGCTCAAGGACACTTCGACAGTAACTCTGGGGGAGCCCGGGATCGAACTGGAAACCTTCCGCTTGCCAAGCGGCCACTCTACCCCTGAGCCACTGCCCTCCCCGGATACTTGGTGTGCTGTTGTCTAATTTATACATATATCATTCACGAGCTTGTACATTGGCTGGCAAAAACAATTGTGGCAAATAGATTTGGTGCCGGGGGAGAGTGGGTTGACAGTGGCAGTTCGCACAACTGTGACAATTCCACTGGCACGGATTAAAGTGCCAGGCGATGACAATTTAAGCACTCCCAACGCGGCCCACTGCATTTGACTCATTGGGTAACAGCAGCGGTGTGAGTTGGGTGATTCAGTCCTCTTCATCACAGCTGAGTGCTGAGAGAGAGAGAGAGAGAGAGAGAGAGAGAGAGAGAGAGAGAGAGAGAGAGAGAGAGAGAGAGAGAGAGAGGGCAGGAGGGGGCAACAGGTGCAGGAGGGTGAGAACGATTTTTGTGGAGGATTTTCACAGCATCAACACTTTCCTCTGTGTTATGGGGCTTTGTCGGATGGCTGAAGATTGGCATTCCCAAAGGAAAGCAAAAGATGAAAGAACATGGGTCCTTCTCCCACGAAACCATGTGTTAAAACGCTGGACAAAAGAATATTCAGACCAATGTTAAAAACATCCAGGCACCTGAAGCTCCAAAAAGCAATAACAGACCAATACCTCTCGGGCTCAAAGATCCATTTCAAGGCGCTCTTGTCTCTCTTGTTATCGTGAGTCTTTTCTGATTGGAAATGAAAGCATTGAATGACGTGTCCCATCATTTGGCATTCTAGCTGGGCCAGAGTTCACCTTTTAAGCTTCAAGGAGGTCAACTGGGTCAGAACTGCATTCACAGGCTGACACCACAGACAGACAGACAGACACAGCCCACTGCATTCACAGGCTGACACCACAGACAGACAGACAGACACAGCCCACTGCATTCACAGGCTGACCCCACAGACAGACAGACAGACAGACAGACAGACAGACAGACACAGCCCACTGCATTCACAGGCTGACACCACAGACAGACAGACAGACAGACAGACAGACAGACAGACAGACACAGCCCACTGCATTCACAGGCTGACACCACAGACAGACAGACAGACACAGCCCACTGCATTCACAGGCTGACCCCACAGACAGACAGACAGACAGACAGACAGACAGACACAGCCCACTGCATTCACAGGCTGACACCACAGACAGACAGACAGACAGACAGACAGACACAGCCCACTGCATTCACAGGCTGACACCACAGACAGACAGACAGACAGACAGACAGACAGACAGACAGACAGACAGACAGACAGACAGACAGACAGACAGACAGACACAGCCCACTGCATTCACAGGCTGACACCACAGACAGACAGACAGACAGACAGACAGACAGACAGACAGACAGACAGACAGACAGACAGACAGACAGACACAGCCCACTACATTCACAGGCTGACCCCACAGACAGACAGACAGACAGACAGACAGACAGACAGACAGACAGACAGACAGACAGACAGACAGACAGACAGACACAGCCCACTGCATTCACAGGCTGACCCCACAGACAGACAGACAGACAGACAGACAGACAGACAGACAGACAGACAGACAGACAGACAGACAGACAGACAGACAGACAGACAGACACAGCCCACTGCATTCGGTGGCTCTAGCACAGAACACACCAACACATGCAGGCCTAACACTCGCTTATGCTGCCTGTTCAAATAATCATTAACCAGTTCAGCCCTGAGTCAATATTTTAAGAGCCTCTGTAAACTAAAAAAGACAAAACAACAGCGCTACACCCACACCCACAGAACATAGGGAGGGGAGAGTTGCTTAGTGGGGCATGCAGATTTCCTTTGTTCTCTGGCGTGTCGAAGCTTTGCTGAAGTTGAAAACCATGAGCAGGGGTGTCACACCAAATTCTGGGCCCTGGGTGCAAGGATTCACTGCGGGCCCCCCTAGTAACTTTAGCTATTGAAAAATAGCAGATATACAAGCTCACAGCGCGGCACAGAGTGCCCTAGTAACTTTAGCTATTGAAAAATAGCAGATATACAGTACAAGCTCACAGCGTGGCACCGAGTGCCACGCTGCGAGCTTGTAGATCTGCTATTTTTGAAAAATTGTGAAAATGTGTGCAAGAAACGTATGTTTCCATGTCAGTGGTGCTCAAACTTTTTCATGTGAAGGACCCCCAAGATGATATGTATTTGGCCACGGACCCCCCATCTCAAAATATTTAGTTCCAGGGACCCCACCAGAAGCAAAATTTGAGTTAGAAATGTTTCGCTTAAAAAATACATATATTCAAAGATTTGCACACATTTTCATGACTTTTCAAAAATAGCAGATCTACAAGCTCGCAGCGTGGCACTCGGTGCCACGCTGTGAGCTTGTGTATCTGCTATTTTTCAATAGCTTAAGTTACTAGGGCCCCTCCACCTTGGGCCCTAGTAACTCAGTCCCACTCCCCCCCCCCCCCCCCCCCCCCCGTGACGCCCCTGAGGATGAGGTCATCTCCATTGTGTACACATAGCTCTCTCTCACACATTCCGCTACGTGCCACCCGCGTCCTGACAGCCCGGAAAATGACCGATTTATGCTCCGTCGTGCGACAAACGTGTGACACACCAAAGACAACGTGTGACACACCAAAGACAACGTGTGACACACCAAAGACAACGTGTGACACACCAAAGACAACGTGTGACACACCAAAGACAACGTGTGACACACCAAAGACAACGTGTGACACACCAAAGACAACGTGTGACACACCAAAGACAGCAAGTCCGCAAACTCAAAACGTATCACGAATAAATCATGCTCAACTAACAGCGTGAGGAGACAGACACTGCAAGCTGTCTGTGAAATGACTGATGAACTCAAAAGAACAATTTTTGGCCTTCAGAAAGGCCAGAAATCTGTGAGGCATTAAAAATCCCACTGGTGAAACTCTGTTCGGAGTCTGTCCTTATTATTATTGTTATGCCAAAAATACTGACTTTATTGGATGAGCAAAATGACCTGAGAGGTTGCAGCGGAGTCAAGACGTGCTACGTTCCTGTTTTGGTTGCCTGATGATTCCCCCACCTGCAGGCCAGATGTTCCATGCCTGGGCACTGGGTGACCTCATTCCTATGGCCAAGATTAGGGACGTGCTGGGCCCCTGATTCAGCCCGGGAAAAAGAGTTGTAGGCCCTCATTGCGCGCTATAGAGAGAGATCTCTCTCTATAGCGCTGCAGCTACTCAAAGTAGGGTTGTTCGATTAATCGATTTTTAATCGTAACCCGGTTTTTTTCCTTTGGAAGATTTAAAAAAATGGAAATCGTAAAATCGATTTTCACTTTAATTAGGGAAATTCTTACTCATTGGAGCCTTGCACGCACAAAAAGTACACAGCCCCGTCCTCCTAAAGCAGGACGACAAGGTCCGACACCAAATTAATACTACTTTCTATCTGATGTGTAATTTCTTTGATGCGCGTTTAGCGCACGTCAGACTGAGCAGAGTTCACCACCGCACTAAGTCACTGCGCTCACTCGCGATGGTTCAAGCAGCAAACAGAACAAAACGCTGCTGAGCTGGTAAACTTACTTACTTGTAGTTTGAAAGAAGCTTATTAATTCTGTGTTACCCACCTACTGACTGTAGTCTACTCCTAGTCCTACTGTCCCTGTCACTGTGTTAATTTTGCGTCGGGAAGCGAAGCGCTTCGCCTCCGTTTACAATCAGTCAACATCTCCGTGCATGAGTGGTGCAGGGCAGGGGCGTAGCCAGGAATTACATTTTGGTAGGCGAAATGCCTACCAAAATGCCTCACCAGCCTCCAAGAGCTGGCTTGTTTTGGCTGTTTTGTCACTCACTATTGATAATGAAACACTAAGGACGCTAAGTTGTATGTGATTGTTGCACAACTAAAGTTATTATTATTAATACCCTTATTGTTTTATTGCATTTTGCTATTTGGCTATATAAAAAAAATCAAAAAATGAAACAATAATGAAAAAAAAATCATTTCCTTGCATTTTTTAAATGAAAACAAAATAGTTGAAACAATGTATTATTCTTTTAACAAAAAATCGAAATCGAAATCGAAAATCGGGATTTCAGAGAAAATAATCAAGATTTTATTTTTTGGCCATATCGAACAACCCTAACTCAAAGATGTGCCATTTCAGATCATGACAAGTGACAATCCAGTGGGCCAATTACATAAGTTATATTTTGTCGTTGTCGAGTGGAAACCTTGTATGTCCAAAACCGTTTGTTTTGTATTTATCATTTAAAAATGATTTAAACTAGTGAAAACAGCCGATCTACAAGCACACAACGCCTCGAACCGTGAGGCGTTGTGTGCTTGTAGATCTGCTGTTTTCACTACTTTTGTGCAACGGCCTTGTATGATGAAGCAGGGCTTTGCTTTGCGAAAAGAATTTACACATTTGAAACTTAGAGATACAAGGTTTCTGCTCGACAGTGACGATTTACTTTGTACCGTCATTTTATTTATTTATTTTTTTAACGGCCGGCCTGGACCAGGCCGGGAATGAACCGGCCGTTCGGGAGTTGTCCCGCTTTTCCCAATGGCCAGCACGTCCCTGGCCCAGATGTTTTTGTCTACGGCTCCAGTTGTGTTGAGCCGGGCCAATCACAATGCCCAAGGAAAGGCCTCTTCACGTTGCAGTCAGCCTTTGAAATCGATAGTTACAATTACAGATATGTAACAAAGTAAGCTCTTTTTTCCATTTCTTTTTTCAACATATATGTCACAGGGTTATTGGTGGTATAGGGCAGCGGTTCTCAACCTGACTCCCCAAATTATTTTGGGGGGTCCCCAGATGATTAACTTAATGTGCAACATTGTTTTCTCACTCAACAGTAAACAAACCAACATAAAGTTTAAGTGAATAGAGGGGATCTGCACATTTCTAAAGTGACAATTTAAGGACTTTTTAATACATCTAAATGACAAATTAAACATTGGTAAAATTGTCAAATATTAGAGGCTGAAATTGTAAAAATAGCTGATCTACAAGCTCACAGATCTGCTATTTTCACAAAAGAACCGTGTTACACAAAATGTAAAACCTCAACTCTTAGTGCTCGTCAGGGTGGGGGGGTCCCCAGGGTGGGGGGGTCCCCAGTCAGGGTGGGGGGGGGGGGGTCCCCAGTTAAAATGTGATTATATTGAGGGTCACGGCCAGAAAAGGTTGAGAACCACTGGTTTAGGGCTGTCCAAAATTGGGATCAGCATTAAGACTCAAATATCTGGCCTCGGTCGGGCTCCATCCACTACTATCAGTGCTAGCTAGCCCTGGCACTGTGTCAATGTGTGTGTGATCTGGCAAGGGGAAGAGTTGTGGAGAGGTCAGCCAACAGCTTCTTCTACTGCCATCATTAAATCAAGAGGGATATCACAACTGTCGGTGGTGCGTTTAGCACCCCTTGGCAGAGACAGAAGCTCTTCCAGTCGGAACTCACTAATCCAGCAGAGATTACGTTGATGGCAATGCTCTACCAGCGAAACATTGCCCATTTGTATTTTGGCCATAGTATATTATTTATTTTGATTATTGGTACTAGTCATTGTCCAGTCCAAAGTGAAAATCTCCCGACCTTGATTCTCAAAGCTCTGAGCTTTGATTGGCTTTACATAAAACCATATTTGATAGATATAACTATCACCTACAGTTGCTGATTATAGAGAATGTTATATAATTCTAATCAGGTCTTTATATCCTGCGCCATGAAGAATTATGCGATGGCATGACACGCATCACAAATCATTTCTTTGAATAGTCATCATCTTACTTACAGTATATGAACAGAGTTGACACAAGGAACTGACACTCTCTAACTTCTGCTGATTATATAGGAAGCATCACTGAGATTAGTGGATAATTAGGGCAGAAGGAGACAACTGAATGTTGTGTCATTGAGCGCCCTGGCGACTCCGGTGTCCATGGAAGTGTGCACTAACGAAGTTGCATAGCGGGTGGTTTTAGGAACCTACACGCTTTCCTAAATCTGTGTTGCCAAAATACACATTTTAGGGAAATAGCAACAACACACTAAATGCGCAAATGGGCAGCGGGTATAGCGTCCCCAAAATAACATTTAGGGATAGAGCAAGTTGCCTTGCCCGCTGCGCATTTAGCGTGTATAGGGTGAGGATAATGGGTAACGGGTGGCAGAGATTAGGGCCCAAGGTTTCTTCCTGAATGTGACAATTTGTTTTCTAGTTTCTGAACTCTGCATTTATTTAAGGAAACATCAACACAATGAACACGTGGTTATCTGTTTGGTGTGCAGAGGCTCAGCGGGACATCGTCATGGCTGTGGGACAGATCTCAAACAGACAGTGAAGGCAAAGACACTGTCAATTACAACCCACTTAATGAATCAATTTCAAGGCCGTGAGATAACATGGAGGCCCCTTGGCGTGCCGTGAAGGCATTGTTTTATTTATTTTTCTCTGAACAAAAGCGTTGGGATGGCAGCTGATCTGCGATGCAACGGGGAAGAAGACAGCAAGCAACCTCCAGGCGCTGACAGGCATAATTTGCAATCACGTCGACAAACAAAATATGTAAATGAGGTGTAGTTAAAGAAGCAAAAATAAAGGAAACTCCGCTGTCAAACAGGCAACCGTTTCTTTCAGCGGGAACAAGAAAAAGAAGATTCAGGCTGCAATTGTTGATTATTTTCTTCGATTATTCTATCTTGAATGGTCGAGAACCATCTTTGATGAGGTGATGTCACAATGATGTGGTGTTACAATGTCAACAGTGTGACAACAGCTATAGACTATAGACATTGAGGCGTTACAGAAGGACGGAAGGACGTACGGACAAGATGTGACGGTTTTCATAGTTAACTGCGACCTCCGGTTGCAATTATACAATAATAATCTGACAAAAAAGTGGAGACTATTCCATTTTTACTATTCTATCCTAAATCGATTATTTCCATGCAAACAGGTAACCGTCTTGTCAGCCTCATCCAAGAAAAAGATTTCCTCCTCTGGATCAGACGTTGTGCTGCCTGCGTGGCGTGGCCTGGTCGTTGCATCCAGCAGTGAAGAACAATGACCAGGACACACATCTCCCCCTTCATCCCATTACGCAGTTTCCTCTTCCCCTGCGAACGTCCCCACTGGATGCCTCCTATACTTATTATAACTTTACGGATACCTCCCTCAAGAGCTGAAGGAAATCACGAGATCAGAGCTCTATAGGGTATTTGGGCTGCAGTATATAATGCCATACATCAGGCGTCTTCAACAGGGGTCCGGGACCGGGACCCCTAGGGGGTCCTCAGAGTTACTACAGGGGGTCCTCCAAATCTTTGTGTGATAGAAACTTTTGTTTTTTTCCTGAGAACTTTCGCCAAAAATAGCAGATCTACAAGCTCACAACACCTCGCGCTGCGAGGCGTTGTGAGCTTGTAGATCGGCTATTTTAGGGTTTAGTGTAGAGGGGAAAAAGAACTTGGGACACTGCTCCTCAGATTTTGGCCTAAAATCACGCAAAGCGGTACACGGTATCTCTAAAGTCACGTATGTCATTAAAATGGATCTGTCCCATTTCCCATATTCCCTCCTGATTGGCTACCATTGCCTTCTAAAGTTTGTGTATGCGACGTGACGGTCGCTTAACGCTTATCTCCCGATTATCTGAAAACACAAATTGACATGAATCCAAAATACACTGATGATTGTGCTGTCAAACGATGAAACTATATGGAATCTATGAACAGGTTGTGGGGGTCCATGCTTCATCTCTCTCTCAACTAAGGGGTCCTTGGCATGAAAACGTTGAAGACCCCTGCTATAGGGTATTTGGGCTGCAGACAGAGCTCAGTACAGTATGTATACCACACATAATATTTATCAATTATCTTCTTGCGAATTATCATCCTATCGATTGCGTTTTTGATTCATCATCAATAAGTGTGTTTTTTGGGAGGGATATATATTTTCTATATACAGTATCAACCAATCAACACAAATCTATTTTCGATACTTTCACCAAAAGGCCTTTTAAAAGCCCCTGCCTCTCTAACATTTTCTGCACGTCCTCTGCTGTGATTCACCAGCGATTACAATGGACGGCAACGTGACTCAACATGTTCCACAATGCATTGGCTGATGAAAGCATACTGTATACCTTACAAATAACAGACATGTTGTGAGAATATTGTGGGAAGATCCTCCATAATCCTTGTCACTCTCCCCCTTTTCAGCATCGTCTCTGTGACACCGTTAGGCTAACAGCTGTGCTCCTCGCGGAAACAAATGAATAGTTGACGATCTCGCCTGTCTCGCGTTTCCCAAACGTTGGGTTTTGGGTAGCGAGTAAATAACCATTATATATTTTGTTTTTAATTATCATTTAAAAAGATTTTCTAAAGATTTCACCCCCACCCCAAAACATGACTTCATAAATTAACTCATTCATAAAACAATTTTCTAAATAGTTTCTTAAATATAGGTTGTTGTTGTTTTTGTTTTTTGATCAAATAAATTCCATGAATCTTTTTAGAAGTAGTGAAAATAGCCGATCTACAAGCTCACAACACGTTGCTTGTAGATCTGCTATTTTCACTAGTTTGGGTCCAGGGGAAACATAACATTTATGTATTCTACAGTTATGCACAGACCTGGCAACAGATTCATAAGCTGCATTCACCTTCATTCAGAGCAGCGGAAGATAAGTAAACATTCCATGTCCTTTGATTTAAGAAGTCAAATGAAATTGAGAATTCTACATCACTAACAGCCAAGTTTGTTATTGTATTTTTTGTCTGGGGAAAAAAGGATGACTAATAATCTCAAGTTGCATAGAAATAATTGAACAAAGGTAAATAACTTATAAAAGGTGTAATTTGCTTGTGAAATGATTGCACTGCTTGGGGAGATTCAGATCTAGGGCTGTCACAATTATGAGATTAATTGTTTCTTAAATAAAAGCGATTAGCGATTTAATTGTGTTTCTGTCATTGAACGTTGGAACATTATGAACAAAATGTACATTTTCTGTTTGATTACAAGCTAAAAAATCGTGTTGCATTGCGACTAGGGTTGGGAACCTTTAGGATTGTACCGATTCCTAATCCTTAACGGCCCCCTTTAACGATTCCTATAGGGTCTGTAACTCTAAGGGCTCTATTATGATCCAGGTCTTATGCCTTATGCCTTAACTTCTTTGCCTTTTTTTTACTATTTTGAAAAACATTTTTAAATACTTCAAATGCTGATCTACATATGCACGTTGTGAGCTTGCAGATCAGCTATTTGAAATATAAAAAGGAATATGTCTATATAGTAAAAAAAGGCAAAGAAGTTAAGGCATAAGGCATAAGACCTGGATCATAATAGAGTGTACAAATGGAACCGTTTTGGTCCTTGAAATAAAAAAAGTTTGAAAACTATGGGCATTGTAACTATATAGCAGAAGTGAAGTCCACATACCAGCTCCGACAGTGTAAAAGATCCGGTTCCTTCTGATTCCGGATCCCAACCCTGAATAAATATTGGAGATTTTTTTCAACATGGAATTTATTATGACGATTATGCTAAAATAATTGTGATCGTCTCAAAGGATTGCGATTAGGCGATTATGTAACAGGCCTGTCAGGCCTAATCACACCACATAGAATAGATTATGTAACAGGCATGTCAGGCCTAATCACACCACATAGAATAGATTATGTAACAGGCATGTCAGGCCTAATCACACCACATAGAATAGATTATGTAACAGGCATGTCAGGCCTAATCACACCACATAGAATAGCTTATGTAACAGGCCTGTCAGGCCTCATCACACCACATAGAATAGATTATGTAACAGGCCTGTCAGGCCTAATCACACCACATAGAATAGCTTATGTAACAGGCCTGTCAGGCCTCATCACACCACATAGAATAGATTATGTAACAGGCCTGTCAGGCCTAATCACACCACATAGAATAGCTTATGTAACAGGCCTGTCAGGCCTAATCACACCACATAGAATAGATTATGTAACAGGCATGTCAGGCCTAATCACACCACATAGAATAGCTTATGTAACAGGCCTGTCAGGCCTCATCACACCACATAGAATAGCTTATGTAACAGGCCTGTCAGGCCTAATCACACCACATAGAATAGATTATGTAACAGGCATGTCAGGCCTAATCACACCACATAGAATAGCTTATGTAACAGGCCTGTCAGGCCTCATCACACCACATAGAATAGCTTATGTAACAGGCCTGTCAGGCCTAATCACACCACATAGAATAGCTTATGTAACAGGCCTGTCAGGCCTAATCACACCACATAGAATAGATTATGTAACAGGCCTGTCAGGCCTAATCACACCACATAGAATAGATTATGTAACAGGCCTGTCAGGCCTCATCACACCACATAGAATAGTATATATATATATATATATATATAGATTATGTAACAGGCCTGTCAGGCCTCATCACACCACATAGAATAGATTATGTAACAGGCCTGTCAGGCCTCATCACACCACATAGAATAGCTTGCTAATAATTATCATCATTTTCAAGAGACAAGCTGCTCACACATACATGTCAAGACGGCCTAGAAGGTACAGCAGCAATTTATAGTTTTATGTCAGAAAGACTGACTGGCATTATCTGGCTGCATTGAAGGGTATGATTCAACTTTTCATGGTTTATATTGTTTATAAATGTTCTTTTTTATGCAATAAAGCGTGATATCGAATCGCAACAGTCGTTGAATCGCAGAATCGCAATATAATGAAGAACAATATAAATCGAATAGGCACCCTAGGTATCGAGATTGTATCGAATCAAGAGGATCGTCCCTAGCCTGGTTAATAAACCAGACTGCACAACACCACCCCCTGTTGGTAGTGGTGGTGTTGTGTAGTCTGGCCCTTCACATTAAATAAGCTTTTTC
The DNA here is from genome assembly GCF_963921795.1 of Nannobrachium achirus. Classification (NCBI taxonomy): domain Eukaryota; kingdom Metazoa; phylum Chordata; class Actinopteri; order Myctophiformes; family Myctophidae; genus Nannobrachium; species Nannobrachium achirus. Next base: position 62,664,122 of record NC_137823.1, read on the forward strand.
CACCAGCCCTCAGAGAGGGCGAGCCAATCAGGGCTGTAGGCTTGGGGCACATGGTGGGTGGTGGCCTGGTTCAAAACCATTCAGCCAATCAGGCGAGTCTGTGTGTATTCAAACACATTCCCCCTCCACTCTTATTACAGACATCAAACAGATTGTAGTCTTTGATGCTTTCAGTGACTAACGAGCTATTGACACTTGTATGGCTCAATCAATTACAGCAGCTCGCAAGCCCTTTGAAGTTCAGAGGGAGCAATTAAGAGCAAGTCAACTTAACATTTTTTAAACCACCCCTTGGAAATGAAAATTCTGCTCCCGAGGCCAGACTAATATCCGACACGCAGTGAGGAATTAGTATGAGCAACGCCAGGCTAGATCGTCCCACACCTGGGGTCAGAAAAGCACATCCATTACTAATAGCAGCCTCACAGGAACCGGTGCCATCCTTAGTTTAGTCAGCCACTGATCAAGACATGGCTCCCACTCTGAGAGCTTTGTCTGCGTGGAAAACAGATGGCCAGGCAGTTGGTGGGAATTTCAGCAACGCTCCGTACATGTTTTAGGGGTGAAGATTCAGAGTACGTGGGATGTCATTCATGCGTGTGTTTTGTTTTCGAAAAAGTCGTGAAAATGTGTGCAAATCTTTTGAATATATGTATTTTCAAAGCTAATGTTTCTAACTCAAATTTTGTTTCTGGGTACTCCCTGGAACTAAATATTTTGAGATGGGGGGTCTGTGGCCAAATACATATCATTTTGGGGGTCCTTCACATGAAAAGGTTTGAGAACCACTGACATAGTAGTCTCTCAAGGACAGACTGACTGAGCTCCATTTAAGTGAAAAGGACCTTTTCTTTGACGATGGCTGGCCAGATTGCTGACATAGAAACAAACATGGGTTTTTTCAAAAAACCTTAGAAGGATTCAAAAGACACTTATAGAATCGGGTAAAAATTCTAAGTTTCACGATTTTTCAAAAATAGCAGATCTACAAGCTCGCAGCGCGTGAGCTTGTAGATCTGCTATTTCCACTATTTTTTAAATGTTTGAACATAACATTTTTCAACATGTAAACGATTATGACGATTATCAAAAACATTATTGTGATTATGTCAAATAATTGCGATTAGACGATTATGTATTAAGTGTGACAGCCCTACCTGTGGAGCAGACAAACATGCCAGGCACATTTAAATCGTTCTAGCAGTCCGCTGGAGGCTGATGTTAATTTCGCACCCTGGTGTGTGTACTGTACTATATTAGGCTGATGAGCTGTACTAGCTTTCGCTTTGAGAGCAGTTGTTCAGCTTTGTTCTCATAATATCTTGTCAGTTTTTTGCTCCCAGGGCTCGCCATCTGTACAGTATGTTCTTCCTCCCCATTTGCAAGTGCACGGATTAGCCTGCCTTGTCATTGTTGGGCGATGTTTTTATAGATTCCTTGCTCGCGCATGTCACAGCTGAAATCTGCGCTTTAAAAAAAAATCTTTAAATTCATTCTGCTTTCATGTGCCATAATCCCCTCTAACACAAGCCGCCAATTAAGCCGTTACTGCAGCAGGGAGAAAGACGGGGAGGTAGATAATATACAGTAAAGGGAGGGGGAGAGATTCTATGCATGGAAGATATGTCCCTTTAAGTCCCTCGTTTATACGTGGGTTTGTTTGACGACTGGTTGACGTAATAAGCTGAGCTATTTTTCCTTCTATCCATGACTGACGGATATGAAAGGGCCTTGACATACAGGAAGCACCAACAGGGCTTCCGTCTTGTCCTTGGCTCCAACGTGGAACGGGCGTTCAAGAGAAATGTGCTACTCAGCGAGGCGTGCGTGGCTAATTAAAAACAGAATGCTTGTTGTACTAAGCCTGGCCCATGACCAACACTGCCTGCCACTGTCAGAAATATAGTCTTGCACTCAATAACACCTGCTCCCTTTATTCATGAACAAAGTGGTGGTGGAAAACAAACACAGGTGAACTTCCGGTCACTGTGCTTTGTTTTGTTTCGTAACATTTGTGTGTTGGATCAAGTAAACTCATCACAGATAAGAGGAGGGAGAGCTCTTGTATTTAGTCACTACTCACAAGTTGATGGGGCTCTATAATATATGGATGGCCACATTATTTTGTCTGTCTAACACTTTGGTCCCTTATAACAGAGGTCTTCAACAGGGGGTCCGCGGAGGTACTGCAGGGGGTCCCCGAAATTGTTGCTTGATTAAACTTTTTTTTTGTCTTTATTTTTTCAAAAAATGCCATTTGTCTTTAAATATTTGTAAAACATTTTCCACATTTCATAAATCATGATTCGGTCCATTTTGAATAGCTTATACATGATTACTGTGCAACTGACAGATTGTTGATAGTATGTTGTAAAAACATTCTGTATGAGGTGGTGGTTCTCAAAGTGGGGTCCGGGGACTCCCTGGGGTCCTTATGGGGATTCCAGGGGGTCCTCAGCAAAATGTGGTATATAGCATCAAAATCAGTTCTGATATATAGCTGATAGACAGTATAGGGCTTATCTATTTTCAAATAGATAATCTATTTTCAAATAGCTGCTATTATGTAACATTCTTGGAAAAAGAATCAGATACATTTTAACCACCCAAATCTTGCACAAAGTATTTTCAGATGGGGGTCCATGGCCAAAGAATGTTATACATTTTCAAAAAGATCTAAGAACTTTGAAGAAGTAGTGAAAACAGCTCATAATGCGTTGCGATGCATTGTGTTCTTGTAGATCGGCTATTCTCTAGTTTGGGTACCAGGGAGACATTGGGAATTTTCTTTCGCGTCTTGAGCTAAAACGTTTGGGAACGAGGACCACTGCTTTACAGACTGCACTTCATTGGTGTAGTCATTAAAATACCTTTGATGACAGTCCCCCTGTACGGGTGGACAAAAAACTAACTCGGGCTACATTGACAGTAATTATTTTATGTACCATCATGATGCTAAAACTAGTCAATTTTCAAAACACCAAAGCAGAGACCACATTAGCAAGTCAGCATCTTATCTGTATGTTCAGCTAATTTAAAATGACCATACGTCGTTCACAGCTTCAGCCCCATACATCGTCACTACAGAAACAGACCATTATTTAAACCAGAAATGCTGTTCCTACGAAACAGTGTGGGCTGATGGGCTCTCATGTAACACCATGTATGGGCACAAAGATCTACCCTTTGGCTGCACCTCATTGGCTAAGGGCCAATGAGGTACGAGTACAGTACAAAGGGCCTTTGTACTGTCGGTACAAAGGCAGTGTCTTACGTCATTTTGAGGACAACTTGACTGATAGATTACGTCATTTTGAGTAGTGACCGACCGATAGACTTTTTTGTGATCCGATACAATACCGATTCTAGAGAGGGGAGCCATCACCGATACCGATACGATACCGATATATACATATATATAAAACAGGCCTTTTAGTCTTTATTAAAGAGCCACATACCTCCAATCTGATGTGCTCTAACTGGACTGGAGTCTCATTTCTCTCCTAAAGCCCTTGAATATGTTGGAATATGATTAAGGATTACTGTGATTATCACATTTCACATCGCACAAACCATACTTGTAACTTTCACTAGCCCCTAAAAATCGGTTATATCGGTCGCATATCGGTTATATCGGTCATATCGGTTATACCGGTCATATCGGTCGCATATGGTTGCATATCGGTGCATACCGATATGGCCAAAAAGGTCATATCGGTGGCCGATATATCGGTAACCGATATATCGGTCGGTCACTAATTTTGAGGAGAACTTGATAGATAAATAATGAAGATAACATACGTGTGCTCGCTTTCAGCGAGCGCACAATTATTTACTTTTATTCAGATTTTAAAAAGATGTATTCATCTGTCACATCATTCAAACCAAACTAGGGCGTACAGAGCAGTTGAAGAGAGAGAGGCACTAGACGAGATGAATCAAGGGTTTTCTGGGTCGATCCCTAATTACTCGGGAAGTAAACAGTTTTTCAGCTGTGAAAACATGAAACACAGATCTCCCTGGAAAGCAATCCTTTCATATTAAATTTAGAGTCTACACTTACTAGTTGATTTATTCAATATGAATATATAACTCACATTCACAGTTCTCCCAGGAGCCACACGTCATCCTACAGCAGACATTGGGTACAGACAAGAACAGCCTTATATAAGATAATATAAATGTTACTTGACTGCGCCAAAAATAAAACCCGCACAAACCCGCACCTTGACATGAACAGAGATTACGCACATTTATCGATAGACCAGGAGTAGCTATATGGAATGGAAATGGAATTAAACCCCTCTTTTTCATTTTCCTTCTAAAAATTGCTAAATACAAGGCGCAAATACTTTCCATACAATCAATTATTTGCACTGCAAAACGATTAGATACCGATTATCTGCATTGTTAAACGATAACGATACGATACAAAGCCAAAAAGGTATGATATATGCTTTTGCATGGTTATTCGGTCATAACTCGATTATTGGTTGAAAATATTGGTTTCAAAAGGTTTTGTATTACTGTACGTGCCCAGCACGTACAGTAATACTACTGCATACTACTGCCATGCTACACACTTGGTAAATGATGCATTTATTGCGACCGTAGGTCGCATTTACTACCAAAACCTCCACCGGCTGTCTGTCTGTGAGTGAGTCCGTCACACTTTTGCCCTGCTCATATCTCCACAACCGTTGCCCCCATCCATGCCAAATTTTGCACACACACTCCTTGACTGCCAAACTACAACCTCCAAGGACCCCCGGAGCCCCAGGGACCCCCAGGTCCCTGGGGGACCCCCAGATGTAAAAAATGACCAAATGTGCTCACACGTCACACGTCACACTTTTTCCCTGCTTATATCTCCGCACCCGTTGACCCGATCCATGCCAGATTTTACACACACACACTCCTTGCCTGCCAAACTACAACCTCCAAGGACCCCCGGAGCCCCAGGGACCCCCAGGTCCCCGGGGGACCCCCAGATGTAAAAAATGACCAAATGTGCACAAATGACCAAATGACCACCCCAACGGGGCTGCTCACGGGGAATTCCCGGGGACCACCGACTCCTGGTGCTCCAGAACGGATGCAAAAGTGGTGGCGCCCCCAGTGGAGGACCCCCTGCCACTGCAGCGCACATAAAATGCCGTAACTCGGGCTAGGAGCGTCCGGGAGAGCCGGGGCCGGTACCTATTCGTCCGCCAAGGCAACGCGGAGACCCCACCCCTCATTTCTCACATGGCCCTATTCTAGCGCCACCTTCAGGCCGATTTTTAAAACACATTTTTGGACACTGCTCCTACAGTTTTTGCCCTAAAATCACGAATATCACTACACAGCATGTCTCCACTCATGTCATCAACATGGATCAGGAAGATTTTGGAAAAACACATTTTAGCCCTATTTGTGGAGATAAGCCACCTACGGTCGCTTATCTCCCGATTAGGGAGTCTTACTGGTATAGCACTTCACTAATAGATTGTGCATTACATTCACCCATTCACACACACATTCATACACTGATGGTGGAGGAAACCATGCAAGGCACCAACCTGCTCACCGGGAGCAACTAGGGGTTCAGCGTCTTGCTCAAGGACACTTCAACACTAACTCTGGGGGAGCCCTGCCATTTCCACATCTTGGTAGGCCTGTCAGTGTCAAAACAATTACATAACCCCCAAAATAGCAGATCTACAAGCTCACAATAGCTTGTAGTTATGCTATTTTCGGGGAGTTGGTGCAGAGGGAAAAGGAGCAGTACTGAGCCAACGGGTCAAGTTGACTAAATATTGAGGCTTAAAAGGTTGTCTGAAAATACACATTAGCACGAATCCGACAATTTAATAGAAAAGAATGTATGTCAAACAAGTCTATGAAGCTAAAATATGAAATCTATGGAAATGTTTTATCTGAAACACAATATGCAGTGGGGGTCCCAGCTTTCATCTCTCTCTCAGCTGAGGGGTCCTTGGCCTGAAGACCCCCGACCAAAGGAAGGAAAAGAAGACTAGGAAGAGAGGTAAATGTCGGTGATGACTGAAAACTAGGCAGGGGGAAGGAATGGTAGGAGGAGGGTGATTAAAGGAATGGTAGGTGGAGGGTGATTAAAGAGAGAGACGAGGCAACAAGAGCGGAGAGGGGGGAGATCGATAGTGATGCTGCTGGTGTCATATCGTCACTGCAGGGCAGAAACCTTGTATCTCCAAGTTTCCAAATTTGTACATTTTTTCACAAAGTAAAGCCCTGCTTCTTCACACAAGGCCGTCGCACAAAAGTAGTGAAAACAGCTGATCTACAAGCACACAACGCCTCGCGGTGCGAGGCGTTGTGTGCTTGTAGATCGGCTGTTTTCACTAGTTTAAATCATTTTACAAATGATAAATACAAAACAAACGGTTTTGGACATACAAGGTTTCCACCCGACAACGAGGATATGTGAGTGGATGGATACCCCATTTCCCAGCACCCGCGGCTGCCACATGACTTTCCATAGTGTGCAGACAAGACAGTGAAAGTGCAAGCTGGGATGTCCTGAGATTGAAATGTTCCCCCTTTTCCCTGACTTTATGTTTGCCAGCCTCTGTACTTGTTGCCAAAAAACCTTGCTTGTCCCAGTTTAGGGCCTGGGGGTTATATGTTGGAGGAGGCGTTACGAATTAATGAGCAAAGACCGGCCACGGTGCTCAAAAGGACTTAAACCTCAAGTCAAGCCCCTGGGCTTGTTTATTTTATTTAAAACACCAGATAATTTCACTTCTGATGGGAGTCTTGGGAGACCATTTTTACCAACCCCCCCAAACTCCTGCTGATTAATCCAGGAACACCTATAGAGATACTTTAGCTCCATCTATACCCTAAAAGCTCCATCTATACCCTAAAAGCTGTTTGATAATCCTCTGGCTGACTGCCAGTCATTTTCACATTCCCTCATCTTTTCTGTTCTCCCGTCTCCCCCAGTGCTTCTTCAGCTTCAACACGTGTTGCACGCCATGTGAACATCCACCTACACACTCCCTTTCAATAGGCTACTTAAAGACTGTAAATGCGACACATAACAGCTTCCAGGTCGGCTCTCGGCCTTGGCATTCAGCAGCGAGGAGAGCGAGAGGGGCGATGATGGCATGAAGACGTTCACGTGCAAGCGATGCGAGTGTTTCCGACGCAGCGGGTGGAGTTACTTAGCCTTCCGACACAGTTGAAAATCTGTGTGACACACTTTGATGCATTTGTAATGTTTTTTTTTCAGTTGAGAATTTGATCCACAAAAAAAGAAAACTGGCTAAATGAGTGGAGAAGAGTTGACAAGTCCATTTATTTGCAATGCACATAACACATAAGTGTTGTGTAGGGCTGTCACGATTATGACATTTCACGTGACGATTAATTGTCACTCAAATAATTGCCAATTAATGATTTAAATTGTGTTTTTGTCATTGACGATTACATTTGTGTTTTAGGCTTTGAAGTTGCACATGGCAGATATATGACACATAACCTAAATATACAAAGAAATTACTGACATATTTGACAACTTTATATTTAGAACAATGATGGTGGAAATAGCCGATCTACAAGCTCACAACGTGTCGCGATGCGACGCGTTGTGAGCTTGTAGATCGGCTATTTCCACTACTTTTGACTTTTTTTTTAATATATGATCATTTTTCAACATGGAAACGATTATGACGATTATGTAATAATTGTAACAGCCCTAGTGTTGTTGTGACTGTCTTTGTCTTGTATTTGGTGTCAGTATTGCACCAACAGAGTGGCACTATTATCATTCTGTTGAGTGATTGCATACAATGAGGGCCGGGGGTCGTGCTGGAGGGCTAGAAGAAGCCAAGGGGCATGATGAGGCTCTGCAGGTTTTACAAACTCCAGGGGGTCCACTAGCCACTCACAATGTAGAAATCAACATGACTATAAGGCCATTATTGCGGGGATTCGGGGGACAATACGAACCAAACACACACTCTTTAAGGCAGGCAGCCTGAAAGTGGGGGGGAAAGCACTAACTGAAAAGGTTTAAGTACAAGCAAGAGTACCATCAACTACCATCCGAGGAAATCCCTCTCTCTCTGTTTGATGACAATGCCACATTTATAGGGCCATCACAATTATTACATAATCGTCTAATCGTGTTTTTTTACATAATCGTGATTATTTTTCATAATCGTCATAATCGTTTCCCTGTTGAAAAATGTTCATATATTTAAAAAAAAGTCAAAAATAGTGAAAATAGCTGATCTACAAGCTCACAACACGTCGCATTCTTTTTTAAGTATAAAGTTGTCAAATATGTCAGTAATTTCTTTGTATATTTAGGTTATGTGTCCTATCTACCATGTGCAACTTCAAAGCCTAAAAGCCAAACAGAAATGTAATTGTCAACGACAAAAACACAATTAAATCGTTAATCGCCAATTATTTGAGTGACAATTAATCGTCATGTAAAATGTCATATCGTGACAGCCCTAGCCACATTACCATTTAAACATCATTTGGTTACATAATGTGTAACGTAAGCCATTTAGCAAATTGATTGAGTGACCATAAAAAAATCATCTCTTATACGCTGCAGCTGCAAGTAGCTTTAGTGTAGTGGTCTCTGTATACATTGTGCCGTGTGTACTCTTCAAATATTAAATAACATTTGTTCAGCCTCAAACTGTAACATAAAATGGTGTAGCACTAGTAGGGAATATCCACAAAATCCAAAGGGAAATAAATAACCTATGACAGCTGAATGGATGCAAACCAGCACCAGCACAACAGCGCCCCCCCACACAGCCAGGGTGAACTACCTGCATTGCACTGATTGGAGGAACTGAAATAAATCAATAAATGACACATGACAGAACAGTATGTGTGTGTGTGTGTGTGTGTGTGTGTGTGTGTGTGTGTGTGTGTGTGTGTGTGTGTGTGTGTGTGTGTGTGCGTGCGTGCGTGTGTGGGGATGTGTGTGCGTGCGTGTGTGTGGTGCAAGTCAGACTGTTTGCACACTGCTGCACAGTGCACACAGAAATACACCTGACTGTCAGATACCGCTTGTTGTGTGTGTGATAAAGGCAGTGCTTCTCAAACATGTCAAGGACCCCCAAATTGACACTTATTAGCCCGCGGACCACACAAATGCCACGGACCCCCATAAGAGAAGATGTTTACAGCTCTAGCAGTGATTCCCAAACATTTTAATTTCAAGAACTCCCCAGTTTGACATGCATTAGGCTACGGACCCCCATTTAATGGTATTTCTATCTCTGAGACCCCAATTTATATTGTAAAATCAACGTTAATTTAACTCAGAGTGTACAAATGGAACCATGGAATGGTGTAGTGGGTGCATTTGTAGACCTACACACTCTCTGAGTAGGCTGTTTGGTTCCTAACTATCATTTAGCTGGGGGCCCCCTGGAGCTCCCTCAAGGACCCCATTGGGGTCCCTGGGACCCCACTTTGAGAACCACTGTCTGTGATAAAGGTAGATAAAACAACAAGCAAACAGAATGACAGGAAACCAAGACAGGCTGCCTGCAACTCAAGCACCCAAATTATACATCCAAATTACACTAGAGACCAAAATAAACATCCACTTTGAGCTTCTTTTATCAGATTACAAGATTTCCTGTGTCTATCTGGGGCCACCACTGTCTGTCTGTCACACGTCACACTTTTGCCCTACTCATATCTCCGCCACCGTTGCCCCGATCCATGCCACATTTTGCACACACACACACACACACGCTCCTTGGCTGCCAAACCACAACCTCCACCCCTCATTTCTCACATGGCCCTCTTCTAGCGCCACCATGAGGAGGATACTTGCAAAACACATTTTTGGACACTGCTCCTACAGATTTGGCCATAAAATCACGCAAAGCGGTACACAGTATCTCTACAGTCATGTCATCAACATGGATCTGTCACATTTCCCATATTCACTCTAGATTGGCAACCATTGCCTTCTACCATTGCATCTGTCCCATCTAGCGCCACCATCTGGCCGATTTTTTAAAAACACATTTTTGGACACTGGTCCTACAGATTTTTTCCTAAAATCACACTAAGCGGTACATAGTATCTCTACAGTCATGTCATCAACATGGATCTGTCACATCTCCCATATTCCCTCCTGATTGGCTACCATTGCCTTCTAAAGTTTGTGTATGTGACCTGACGGTCGCTTATCTCCTGATTTAGGGAGTCTTTTTTACTGGTGATAAATTGGTGAGGTAACATTACGTTGGTGAGGTAACATTACGTTGGTGAGGTAACATTACGTTGCAATCCACCAAGAATGAAGCAACAACTCAACGGGAAGTGAGGAGAATGACGTTATGTGTTGCTCAATAATATAGCCCTAAAAAACAAACAAGAAACTTCAAAACAAGATGCAAAAGATTAAAAATAAACTTTTCAACAATCTCGCTTTCCAGCGTCACCTGAAGGGGGGCAGACCTCCATTCAGAAACATCCCCATTCAGATTCAGAAATGTACCCCCACTGAGGTTATAGGGTTTAGGTTAGGTTTAGGTGACACCTCCATTTAGAATAATGGAAGTCAATCTTCTGAATGGTAATGTATCTGAATGGAGATGTGATGTGTAACGGCCGTCACCTGAAGTCATTGCATGAAGGCTACAACCAAACAATTCACTTATTCACTGCTGCTGTCAAAAATGTGGTAACATTCGCGTGGCAAAAATAGCAGATCTACAAGCTCACAACAAGTCGCGTTGTGAGCTTGTAGATCTGCTATTTTGGGGGCGCAAGACGGACTATCCACTGACAGACACCGAGTGTAGTGTAGAGGGGGGCTGCCCATAAGTCCGAAATCTCATTAGTCCGAATCTAGGTTTTAGGGTTAGGTTTAGGCATAGTTTAACTGAGGTTTGGGTTAGGTTTAGGCATAGTTTTACTGAGGTTTGGGTTAGGTTTAGGCATAGTTTTACTGAGGTTAGGTTTAGGCACAGATTCGGACTAATGGCATACAGGAACATCAATGAGATTTCGGACCAATGCCATGGCACATTGGCACCAGAGGAAGAAAGTCTGAAGTCAACAAAAACGCACTCACCTTTTTCCACCTCTTGTGTTTTTCTCCCTCACGTACAAAAAAAAGAAAACGGCTGCTAGTATCACCCGTCCGTCCGTCCGTCCGTCCGTCCGTCCGTCCGTCCGTGCGTCCGTCACGTCACGGTTGCTCAAATAAAAATACAATAAAAATAAAAACACCCGAGGCGAGTCGGCTTTCTCAAAATATCACAGTATCAAAAGCTCTTCTTCTCTTCGTCTCTCTGTCTCTGCCCGTTGTCCTGTCTCATCTTTTTCCGTGTATGTAATGTACTCCTCTCTCTGCACACACACACACACACACGCACGCACTGTGTCACACACATACAGTATACACACAGAGAGACACGCGCGCGGGCACGCATACACACACCGTCCGTCCGTCTCACGACTGTGGAATTGTTGTGTGTGTGTTCAACTCCGAAGTGAAGTTCATCCAAAAGTTGGAGCCAGGTCGCAGTTCCAACCGACGCTCCGCCTCGTTGGAGGATGAGGTCACTCTGCTCCGCTCTCGCGATGTGCGGATGGGGGGGGAGAGAGAGAGAGAGAGAGAGAGAGAGAGAGAGAGAGAGAGAGAGAGAGAGAGAGAGAGAGAGAGAGAGAGAGTGAGAGAGAGAGTGAGAGAGAGAGAGAGAGAGAGAGAGAGAGACTGTGGTTGGAGATGATGATGAGGAGGATGATGATGATGATGATGATCAGGGGCATCAATTGGGTATGGCAGGGGTATGCAGCTGCCATACCCTGGGGTATTCCCCCCACCCATACCCAGGGGGGAAATAAAAGTTATTAAATTACAAAGTTGTTAAATTATAGTAAAATGACTACAAATAAAAAATGTAACAAAATGGTCACTTTAACAAGGTATTGTAATTATATTCTTCGCCTTCGCACACGTGCAAGACACCAGTCATGTTGCCATACCTTAGCTTTTTTTTAACTGACGCCACTGATGATGATGATGATGATGATGATAAGGATGAGTATGAGTGACAACAACTTTGTTTTGTTTTTTACAACGGGTTCATATTTTAGATTGTAATTAGAGAAAAGGAAAGATGATGACTGTTAAAATGTTATCATTTACTGCTTTCTATTGTTTTAGTGATTTTAAATTTTTGATTTCAGTGCATGCGTACAAAATATTTTTTGACACAATAAGCCGGCAATTTCTTTGTTACTATTTACACTAGCTCTGGTCCTTCGCATCAGCTGCACTGACGCTCTGAGACCCGTCGGCAAATGACTATAGACCGCGATTTCTCAGCCACTGCGAGCGCTCAACTTCAGTCAAAATAAACGAAACTACTTCACTAGTCACCAAACCAAAGGTAGTTTTGCGTTGTTGAAAGTCTATTCTCTGCGGTGGTGAACCTCTCAGCACCCCACCCACTCTGTAAAATACATAATTTTTGGCATGAAATAAAGTGCATCCAACTCGACCGCCGCTTATTTCCGGGTTGTGAACCATTGTGTCTGCGGTGGCCGCTGGGTGGCTCTAGGTGGGTGCGTTTTATTTCATGACAAAAATAATGTATTTTACAGATTGGGTGGGGTGCTGAGATGTTCACCACCTCGGAGAATAGACTTTCAACAACACAAAACTACCTTTGGTTTGGTGAGTAGTGAAGTAGTTTAGTTTATTTTGACTGAAGTTGAGCGCTTGTAGGGGCTGAGAAATCGCGGTCTAGTCATTTGCCCGACGGGTCTGTCAGAGCGTCAGTGCAGCTGACGTGAAGGACCAGAGCTATATGGGCTTATTGTGTCTAAAAAGATATTTAGCCACTTGCAAATCAAAATGATAGAAAGAAGTAAATAAATACATTTTGACACTCATCTTTTCTTTTCTCTAATGACTATCTAAAATATGAACCCTTGTTGTAAAAAAACAAAGTTGTCCTTTAAAGGAGTAGTTCACCCCCAAAATGATTTTTTTCCTATTGATTACTCAGACCATGGAGAGTAGAGTTCAATAATATTTTTTGGTTTTTGTCACATTCCTAAGACAAAAATGTGATAACAATAAATTTACCACTATTGATTCCGGATGGTGACCCGTTTCGAAACGGGTCACCATCCGGAATCAATGGGGGTAAATTTACTCGAATCAAAATTTTGTCTTAGGAATGTGACAAAAACCAAAAAATATTATTGAACTCTACTCTCCATGGCATGAGTAATCAATAGAAAGAAAATCATTTTGGGGGTGAACTACTCCTTTAAGGATGATGATGATGATGATGATGATGCATTGAAAAGGTTGAAGAGAGACAGACAGACAGGCAGATGGACAGACAGGCTGCGTTGCTCCGGCAACAACAGCCTCAGAAAAGGTTGACCCTGTTTTTTTTTAAACACTTGATAAACATTGTATAAAAGGGTCCACGTTGCGTTTCCTATTGTGTTTGTGAATAACAGCCAGGCAGCTGAAATAAACTTGGACCCAAGCTGTTCCCTAGCAACGCAATTCCACTGGCAAGGTCTTTACTCTAGTCTACACACTACAGGATCCTCAGGCAACTGGTGTTTGTGGCAGTACACTGTAGCTGGAGATAAACAGTACAGAACAATAGGGGCATCTACCCTACCCACCTTTTAGAAAAGGTTAGCCCTCAAAAACAAACAAATCATCGTTGTCGAGCGGAAACCTCGTATCTCCAAGTTTCAAATTTGTATGATTTTTCGTAAAGTAAAGCCCTGCTTCATCATACAAGGCGGTCACACAAAAGTAGTGAAACAGCAGATCTACAAGCACACAACGCCTCGCGGTGCGAGGCGTTGTGTGCTTGTAGATCGGCTGTTTTCACTAGTTTAAATCATTTTTAAAATGATAAATGCAAAATGAACGTTATTGGACATACAGGTTTTTCACCCGACAGAGACGAAATTAAACCTTTCTGTAATGCTGTGCCTTATTCCTTCGCAAATTAAATGACTAACCTACAAGTAACACTCCCTAAGATCGAGTAGCGACCGCAGAGTGCCAGCTAATTTGACTATAATTTAGATTTACCTAAAGTTTAAAAAAAAATTGCAAAAAAGAAACACGTCAATATATATACCTACATATGCATATGACACATGGTGGGGCGGACATTAATTGCATTACAGGCAAGAGTTACAGCGTGACACAATTGCTGCAGGTTTTCACACTTAACTGCTCCCTGCGGTCGCAATAATTTCTGCATCAAGGAAGACAACTTGCTGTATAACTGTTATTCACTTGAGCGCTCTCTCTCTCTCTCTCTCTCTCTCTCTCTCTCTCTCTCTCTCTCTCTCTCTCTCTCTCTCTCTCTCTCTCTCTCTCTGCCTTTCCCAGTGCCAGCTCCATTTGAAAGTACTCCCACCTATCATCTTCCCATGCCTTCATCTCCTCTCTTTCCTTAGTTTCAGCCATTATTCTAAAATGTCACCCAGGCTTACATATAACAATTTAATAAAAAGTACAAAAGGAGACAGAGATTACACCCATTAAAGCAGAACCTACAGCATGGGACTTACTGCCCACCACATTCTGTCACGAGGCGGAAGTTTGTGTGGGTGGCTTTTTATTGTTCTCCAGTGCAGGAAACTGCTTTCCTAGGATTAGTAGAAGTAGCCTAATTGCTTTAGCCAGATGGAAAATTGCTATGGATTAATGCATATACAGTACTGTAACGGTACAGTGTCCCTTTCCCATTTGTTCGGGCCACAGAAGAAACACTGCAGCTGCAGCGTAGCATTCATCTCCTGGGCTATGCAAAACAGTGACAACTTGGGAACACAATACACATTAATCTGTGGGATTATGAGATTCTTCTGCTTTAGAGGTGCTACCACTTTTTTTAAGCAACTTTTATTTATGAGAATGGTGTGAAAATCTCCTCCTTTACAGCCGCTCATCTGTCTTGCCTTCAATAAAATACAGCCTGTTCATAAATGCAGAAGATTAAATCCATATGAAAATCCTTTTCAGGGGCATGCGCAGAGATAAGGAACGCAGGCAGTGGGGGCTGTGCCCGCCTCCAATGTGCTTTCCAGGTACATTTTTACATTGTCAGAGTTAAACTGACGCTCAGGATATTGTAGTGTGGGGAGGGGAATAATTACAACAACCCTACACAATGTAATTACAACATTAATATTTGCACCAGTGTATATACAGATGTTTCCAAAATGGTAAATGGTGCAATATAGCGCCTTTATCCAAGGTGCTTTATCGTGCATTATATTCACACACACATTCATACACCGATGTAATTGTCTCCACCAGCCGAAGGCTTGGGGGAGAGTATGTTTTCCCCTTCGTCCGTCCGTGTGTGCGTCCGTCCGTCCGTGCGTCCGTCCGTCCGTCCGTGTGTCCTCGCAGTTTGTGTGCAGCTAATCTCAGTCGCCGTTGGCCCGGTCGCTGCCAAAGTGAGCACACACATTCCCTGGATGCCAATCTAGAACCTCTGCCCTAAAGTTTTCAAATGGGCCTTTTCTAGCGCCACCTAGTGGCCGATGTTCGCAAAACACATTTCTGTGCACTACTCTTACAGATTTTGTCCAAAAATCCTACAAATCGGTAGGCAGTATCTCGACAGTCATGTGATCGACACAGATCTGTCCGATTTTGCATATTCCTTCCTGATTGGCTAAGATTGGCTTCCAAAGTTTGTAGGATTGAGCCGTTTTGAACAAAATGCCTCAAATCCCAAACGCAAAGTGCAATTATCATGAAATCGCGCACACACGTTCCCACTAGGCCGAGGAAGAAATGCCACTTAATTTTTTTTAAATCAGCCTCATGGTGGCGCTATAACAGGCCGATTTGTGGTTTTACCTATAACTCCACCGATCAGTTTCAAACTTTGTAAGCGCACTCCCTAGAGGCTAAGGATAAACCTTTGCCCCGCATTTTTCACATCAGCCTTTTATAGCGCCACCTTTGGGCCGACTTATGTAAAACACATTTTTGCATATTACTCCTTGAGATTTTATCCAAAAATCACGCAAATCGGTACACAGTATCTCTATAGTCATGTGATCAAGTCCGAACGGTCTGATATTTCATATTCCATCCTGATTGGCTAATATTAGCTTCCAAAGTTTGCAGGATTGCTCCGTTTTTGAACAAAATGCTTCAAATCATCAACGCAGCTTGCGATTACCGTGAAATTTGCCACACATATTCCCACTAGGTCAAGGAACAAATGCTACCTTTTTTCACATTGGCCTGTTATAGCGCCACCAGCAGGTTGAGTTTAGCAAAACACATTTTTGGAACACAATGCTTCAAATCATGCATGCAGCGTCCGATTTCCATGAAAGATCTATGGTGAAGAACATATGCCACCCTTTTTACATTGGCATATTATACAGTAGCACCACCAGGACACACGGCCTGGTGGAGACCTGTGCTCGTTTTATGTGTCTCCACTTGCACGTGCAAGAAGAAACAACATTTGCAGCAGATATACTGTAGAACCAACCAAGACGCCCTAAGGGCAAACCACAGTCTCTTGTGCATGTGAGAGACATCACTTAGTGGCAGAGATATCAAACATGTAAGTGCATATAGAAGTGATAGTGCCAGTGCAGCAGCAGTCAGTAAGACCTGTGACAATTGTATGCCATCTGGCACGATGGACTTGACGACCATAAGAAGGGTTAACCATCTTGACACAGAAGTGTCTTCAACCCCTGGTCTATTTCAGCATGCGCTTATTCTCAAGCTATCTGTCATTATATCTGAATACATCACTATAAAATACAAAAAGCCCATTCAGTGTTTTGTCACGTTTCGTCTGAGTTATAATTAAAACATCAAGCAGTGAAGTCAGACATGACACGAGGCACTGTAGCCTCCATTAGGACGCACACATCCACAGTGACTGAGAGAGAGAGAGAGAGAGAGAGAGAGAGAGAGAGAGAGAGAGATCTCAGTGTGAAATTCCAGAGTGGGTTTGTTGCCCCTGGATGCAGCGGAATGAAAAGAATGGGTCCCATTCACAAAGTTCCACTCAAGCGGCGCTCCTGCACTAATAGTGATCGACAGGAAGAAAGACAGCAAGTTGTTTCCATATATAGGGCCTTTGTCCCCTTCGCCGAGGGGTGTAACAGGGAAAGTGTATTCTTAAAATAGCTTGAATTTGATGCGCTTGTTTGTCATAAGTGGTGCGCCGTTTGGTTGCTTGTTATTGTATGGGATACATACATTGGCAGGATAAATACAATGTAGGGGTTCAATGGCCAGCAGATTGAAAGACATGTGAGAGACCTGTATCCATTCAAGTAGTACAAGATATTCTGTCATATTGTTGGTTTTAAAATACATGTAATGTTAACGGGGAAAAAATAATAATAATCTGTGTCCAGAAAATACAACCAGTGTGTACTTTGCCTGGAGTGTGGGTTATGTGAACCCATACACAGGGTTTTTGAGGGGTGCCAGCCGCTCCAACAACAGACTGCGTGTGTCTGTCAGTCCATGTCTGTCCGTATGTATGTATGAGGACGGCCTCAACAGCTGCAATACCACTGGGTGACCTACCTTCAAGTGGCGCTGTTGAGCAGCCTTGAAATTAGGGCCTAGTTAGGGCCGGGCCTTCATTTTCAGGCCCGTTGAGAACTCTAGTTTGAAGTGATACTGTGTACCATGTTATGGTATAGGCCACTGTTTCCCAAACAGTGGGTCGGGACCCATTTGTGGGTCACAGGCCAATTTTTATGGGTCACAACACCATATTTTTGGGATGACTGCCTGGACATTTGGACGATTGGGCATCTGGACAACTGGGCACCAAAACCGTCTGGGCACTATGGGCACCTGGACGAGTGGGCACTTAGGGGTGGAGATAACTGGCCACCTGGATGAGTGGGCACCTGAATAACTGGTCACTACTAGGGACATGTGGGCACCTGGAGAGGGGCACCTGGAAACACTGGGTGTGCTTTTTCTTTTCTAAAGATTAGCTTTTTGGCTTTTCTGCTTTTATTGATAGTTTGTAAGTGACAATAGACAGGAAAGAGCTGAGAGAGAGACAGTGAGATACAAGCAGCAAAGGTGGTCGAGAACAGGACTCGAACTCACAACACGCTTTCAGGCTACGTCTAAGTGCCCAGTCCACTAGACCAGCGATCCGGGCCCATACTCAGGATTTTACACAACATGGGGCCCCCCCAGGAGGTGAAGTTTCTTTCTTTTATATTTTATTTGTATTTTTATATAATAGCATATTTCCACTGTCTTAAACTGATAAAGTCATTTCCTACCTGTGCTTTTAATTGAGTGAGATGCGTCTGTCAAAGCTGGCGTTGCTTTATATCAAGAAGCGGTGACATCATCGACTACTAACTGAGACATCTGCCAGGATGAAAAAAATAATAATACAGTTCCAATTAAAATAATGGCACATTCAAAGACATTTGAATTGATAATGTAATTATGTTGTCCCACCCCCTCCATGCTGCTGTACTCCCACTTTTCCCCAAATGACGATTCATTTGTAGCATCTGCGTCTATTATTCAGAGGGGACTGGGGAGATTTGGCAGTATGCCCCGGGGCGGTGTACACAAATTTAACCAAATGGACCTTTTACATATTTTGAACACGCAGTGTTAAATAAGTTACAGATACTTAGTTGACCGTTGTCCCCCAGGGCTCTTCACTAGATTCTCAAATCTTGTACCGTATATCTCTTTTCACCAACAAATCTCATCGCCAAAACCCGCAACACTACGCGTGGCAATATTTTTGCTCAATATATTCCCCGGAATAGAGAAGCTAGGATTTGAATACTGAGCAAACTCACTCAATGCCAATGACGTCTTTGACGTCTTTTGTGTTTTTTGTAAAGGAAAAAAAAAAAAAAAAAAAAAAAAACATTTTTTTTTATTTTTTTTAAAAGATGTCAAAATGACCTGAGATCAGAGAGATGGTTTTCTCTGTTTGTGTGTTGGCTCCCTCGTTTAGCTGATTGAGAAAATGTGTGTCCATTCTAGTGGATGGACACTTTTTTTTCATTCAAACAGCTCTATCTCTGGAACCATTTGTCTGATTGACAAAATTCTTTTTGCCACTGAATCACAACAACTGTGTCTGTTTCTGTGGGGAAAAAGACAAAATCAGGGCACAGCTACCTTGGAGCCATTTGGGCATTTGGCATTGAGTGATGTGTACTGTATGTATGGCACAAGAAGGTCAAATGACTGAAAGCTGAACTCTGAGATACCTCTACAGTGTCTGAGTATAGATACCTCTACAGTGTCTGAGTATAGATACCTCTACAGTGTCTGAGTATAGATACCTCTACAGTGTCTGAGTATAGATACCTCTACAGTGTCTGAGTATAGATACCTCTACAGTGTCTGAGTATAGATACCTCTACAGTGTCTGAGTATAGATACCTCTACAGTGTCTGAGTATAGATACCTCTACAGTGTCTGAGTATAGATACCTCTACAGTGTCTGAGTATAGATACCTCTACAGTGTCTGAGTATAGATACCTCTACAGTGTCTGAGTATAGATACCTCTACAGTGTCTGAGTATAGATACCTCTACAGTGTCTGAGTATAGATACCTCTACAGTGTCTGAGTATAGATACCTCTACAGTGTCTGAGTATAGATACCTCTACAGTGTCTGAGTATATATACCTCTACAGTGTCTGAGTATAGATACCTCTACAGTGTATAGATACCTCTACAGTGTCTGAGTATAGATACCTCTACAGTGTCTGAGTATAGATACCTCTACAGTGTCTGAGTATAGATACCTCTACAGTGTCTGAGTATAGATACCTCTACAGTGTCTGAGTATACATACCTCTACAGTGTCTGAGTATATATACCTCTACAGTGTCTGAGTATAGATACCTCTACATTGTCTGAGTATAGATACCTCTACAGTGTCTGAGTATAGATACCTCTACAGTGTCTGAGTATAGATACCTCTACAGTGTCTGAGTATAGATACCTCTACAGTGTCTGAGTATAGATACCTCTACAGTGTCTGAGTATAGATACCTCTACAGTGTCTGAGTATAGATACCTCTACAGTGTCTGAGTATAGATACCTCTACAGTGTCTGAGTATAGATACCTCTACAGTGTCTGAGTATAGATACCTCTACAGTGTCTGAGTATAGATACCTCTACAGTGTCTGAGTATAGATACCTCTACAGTGTCTGAGTATAGATACCTCTACAGTGTCTGAGTATAGATACCTCTACAGTGTCTGAGTATAGATACCTCTACAGTGTCTGAGTATAGATACCTCTACAGTGTCTGAGTATAGATACCTCTACAGTGTCTGAGTATAGATACCTCTATAGTGTCTGAGTATAGATACCTCTACAGTGTCTGAGTATAGATACCTCTACAGTGTCTGAGTATAGATACCTCTACAGTGTCTGAGTATAGATACCTCTACAGTGTCTGAGTATAGATACCTCTACAGTGTCTGAGTATAGAACCTCTACATTGTCTGAGTATAGATACCTCTACAGTGTCTGAGTATAGATACCTCTACAGTGTCTGAGTATAGATACCTCTACAGTGTCTGAGTATAGATACCTCTACAGTGTCTGAGTATAGATACCTCTACAGTGTCTGAGTATAGATACCTCTACAGTGTCTGAGTATAGATACCTCTACAGTGTCTGAGTATAGATACCTCTACAGTGTCTGAGTATAGATACCTCTACAGTGTCTGAGTATGCGGCCGCCGTTTGTTCTCTTCCACACTGATTAGATTCAGCTTCCACGCCTCATTTGAGTTTTAGTTAACGGATGAGCGGTGCTTTATTTCAACTGTTCAATGTGTACGGCTCAAAAATAATATTGACTGGAAGCCGGTGGTAGCTAGACAAATATGCTGATCCGCGGAGAATCCCCATCCAATCCGCTTTATTTGAGCATGCCTTAAATGTTTGCCCACAGCTCCAGATGCCAAAACAAATGGTGGGAAATGCTAAGGCTGAAAGAATTATTCATCACAGAGTGTTCCTTTTATGGGCGTATAACTCCGCCCTACCCGTATGCAAGCAAAACCAATGGAGTTAAAAATGTGAATCAGACAAAAATGACAGCGGAGAACAATATTGCAGAGCTCAAGACCCTGATGCTGGACAGGACGGTGTGGAGGGCAGTGATTCAGGAGTTGATGTCGGCAAAGCCGCACTCTTGCATTGCATTGCATCACACAAATATACTGTATATTATAGGCCTACAGTATATGTATTTTGTAAAAGATCATGTCAGTCAAATCAATCGTCTGCGTACAGTATGTTGGAGGTGTAGGTTCCATGCTCACATTGCCTACCACTTGTAGGCTAATGTGAAGTAAGTGAAGCCATTTAAAAGCTGGTAGTTTAGAGTAAAAACTCTAAAAAGGCCATAACACACGCCACCCCCTGAGAGGTGAATCACTGACAGTGTGAAAGCAAAGTGGCGAAGTGGGAGGATGACATCACAGCCCCCCGAAGAACAAGTGCCTTGAAGTTGGACCCATGTTCAAACCACACGCACGCTGCACGCTGCACGCACGCCGCACGCTGCACGCTGCACGCACGCCGCACGCTGCACGCTGCACGCTGCACGCCGCACGCACGCTGCACGCACATACACACTGCATTCATGCCAACCTCCCTGTCCACAACCAACTGTCTCACGGTCTCTATAACAGTCTCTATAACAGTCTCTATAACAGTCTCCAATAACACTGCATGTCCTGAGGAGACATTTAAAGTTGCTTGTTTTGGGTGAAATGGGAATGGCTGGTCAAAACCTGGCTTAACTCTTGAGACAGAGGAGAAGATGTTGCACAAGCAGTGATTCCACCGCCGCACTCGTCTGTGGTTGTGGTGTGTGCGTGCCTGCGTGTGTGCGTGCGTGTGTGCGCCATGCATGTGTGCATTTGTGGAAAGAAAGGAAATGTGATTGCACTCAATTCAATTCAATACAAAGGAGCTTTATTGGCATGAGAAAACATATGTTTACATTGCCAAAGCAAGTGTCACAAATAAAATAAAAACAGCTGAAAATGGGGAACATATATACATTGGGAGGGGGTACGGCATTGTGTAAACAGAGCTATGTCGCATTGTGACATTTTATATATATACAGGGTATAAAGCTTTTGGAACAAAGCATTATTTTTTTCTCAAAATGCATTTAAAGGTCGTAGCTCTGTTTCATACTGTATGTGCAGTAGGTCTAGATGTCAATCCATGGTTTATAGTCCTTAGGGTTGTTGTGTTTCTAGCCTTCTTTTGTCGCAACAGTTCACAAATCTTGCTGCTGTGTTCGAACATTGTTGTATTTCTCCCAGTAGGTATGGGAGTTTTTCATCAGTGCACTCGATGAACACACGTCACACACGTATAAGCACTCATGCACACACACGTTGACATACCAACGCATTTAATATCTCAAATGTGATTGAAGAGACTGAAATATGCATCTCGAGGGGACATGACGTCAAAGCACGCAAGTGATGTGTTTGTAGTTACTAGTTAGGCTATGCATATTTATGAAAGGTGGCGAAGACCGACCTCATATCAAAGCAATCTTCAGTACAAGATGTATGAAAAGTGACATTACTCTTGCGTCTCGGTGGCGTCTCCTTTCCTCCAGTGGTTTAACACCCACCTCTGATGTCTGTGTGCATTTCTCAGCTAGAGAGGATCAGGGCTCCAAACGGAGTTGCAAAATTGGGTTGCAGAATAAGACAGGAAAACTTTTAAAGGGTTTCAATCCGTTTAGGTTCTGTGTCCCCATTCAAACCCGGTCTCTACCACTGAGCGATGATAGAATCTCCACAAGTTATCATGGGGACATTATTGGGGATAGGAGCTTCATAGGCAGTGTTGGTCAACCAGTAGGTGTCACAAGCACATTAGACCCTGAATGTGTATTCACAATACCTTATGCCTATTTTCAAAGTGAGGCAGCCATAGCTGAATGGGTAGAGAGGCTATCTGGGAATCACAGGGTCCCCGGGTTAAAGGAGTAGTTCACCCCCAAAATGATATTTTTTTCCTATTGATTACTCATGCCATGGAGACTTGAGTTCAATAATATTTGTTGGTATTCGTCGCATTCCTAAGACAAAAAAAGTTATTATAGTAAATTTACTCCCATTGATTCCAGATATGTGGGTCCCCATCCGGAATCAAAGGGGGTAAATTTACTGTTTCAAATAGAACTCGACCCAAATGCATTTGTGTCCCCATTCGGAATCAACAGAGGGACATTTATTGTAATCAAATTATTGTCTTTAGAAATGCGACAAACACTAGAAAATATTATTGAACTCAAGTCTCCATGGCATGAGTAATCAATAGAAAGTAATTTTGGGGGTGAACTACTCCTTTAAGTGTCCCTGAGCAAGACCCTTAACACCTAACTGCTATCAGTCCCATCCTAATTTACACTTTAAGACAGAATAAGACATAATAAAGCCATAATAAGAAATAATGTGTTGGTAATTAGAACTAATATGTTTTATTATACAGAAACAAAGACAGAATAGCAGAAAGAGTGGATACATTCTCTGGCACCGTCACCTGCCACGGAACTGCCGATAGGACCGGCAGTAGGACCGGCGGCCGCCGCACTGACCGGCAGGTCCCGTCGTGGTAAACTGCCGGTCCGTGCAATGGTGGCTGCTGCGGCAGTTACCAGCGATGCCGGTCCTACCTACAGTTCCGTGGCTGCCGGTCCTTAGTATCGCCGGCGATGCAGCACGACTGGCGGTCGAACTGCCGGTCGGCAGGTGCCGGTGCCAGAGAATGTATTCGCTCTTTCTGCTATTCTGTCTTTGTTTCTGTCTAATAAAACATATTAGTTCTAATTACCAACACATTGTTTCTTATTATGGCTTTATTATGTCTTATTCTGTCTTAAAGTGTACTGTAAATTAAGATGGGACCCTGCTCTCTGCGTGCTGTATTAATGCTCACTGCTTCTAGTTAGGATGAGTAATTGCAGGGGACATATTTTACGTAAGTGTACCATGTGTGTGCGCGTGTGCATGCGTGTGTGGTTGTGGGTGGGCGGGCGAGAGGCGACGTAGCCTTCTGCATTCTGTGTATTCATGTGTCATTCAGCCTACAGACAGAGACTGAGCTGTCACACAGTATCTGTCAGTCAGGCAGACAACAGCACAATATGCATATGCATCATATTCACAGGAGGACACTTATCATTTCAACAATGTATTTATTAATCATTCATTCATACTTAATTAAACAGCAAATTATATGATAAATCCTCAAGAACCGAAAGTGCGTGTATAGGAAATAATTTTCCACCCGAAATGCACCTCTGTGGCTTTGCTGGGGTTTCTCTGAGGAACAGTCAGGGATATTCCACCAACGTTCTAGGGTAGACCCGCCTTCCCGGTGCCTGATTGGCTTCCTGGCAGCCATTGTTTTACTGAGGTTAGGGTTAGGTTTAGGTTTAGGCATTGTTACAAAAAAACAATACTCACAGCGACTATACTGGCCAATCACAGCGAGTCTCCGTGGCAAACACATTTATTGCAGAGGGCAGGCACGTGCACACACAGACATCAAAGGGGGCTTGAGCCCCTGCCCTTTGATCAGTCTGTTAAAAGTGCCATCTCCAGACCACGAAGTAAGTCATTTACCATGAGAGGGAGTGGGTTGTAGGCTGATTTACCACTGTTTCAGGGTTGTGGCACAAGGCGAAGCCGAGCGCCAAACAACCCTGAAACAGCGGTAAATCAGCCAACAACCCACGACCCTCGAATGGTAAATTGCTTTTCTACCACTTCTACCATATAAATGAAAGAAAACACAGTTGTAACTTGCAAGGATCTTGGAAATGTTACAACTGCAACACAACAGTGGGCGGGGTCCATGAGCCAACTCAAGGTTGTTGATTTACCATTGTTTTAAGCCAATCAGAATCCAGTATCTGAACATGTGACCACAAAAAGTGGTAGAATGCAGTTTTTACTATGGTGAAAAAAATGCAAATGCCCTCTTTCCATGCCATACCTGAAGGCAGCGTTCAAGAGAATTGCCTTAACCAAACTCTCCCGAACTTGAATGCAGCATCTTATGTTGAAAGAATTGCCCTTTCTGTGTAGAAATCAAGCATCGAAAATAGCTGACCTCCAAGCTCACAACGTGTCGCGCTGCGACGTGTTGTGAGCTTGGAGGTCGGCTATTTTCGATATTTTTTACCAAAAGGCCCCTTTAGAAATTTCAGCCACTGCCTCTCTAACATTCTCTGCACGTCCCTTGCAGAGGGCAAGATTGATACGAGCCACAGAGCAGAAATACTGTCATGACAGAGGCTCCCCCTTGAGTGCATGTGGGAATGACGGACAGGTGCGGTCACACCCAGCTCAGAGTCCATTTAGTTTAGACCAGGGGCATAGTTCTGCCGATTTAAAATGACTCCAATACGGAACTAAAACTTCCTATGATTGGCCGCTAGTTGCGCTGTTTTCCCCCCCGGCCGATCGCAAAAAGAATTGCCCTGCATTGGATCCCATTCATTTTCCCCTTTCGTTTTCTAACCTTAATTAACATTTTCATCAATACTGTATGGTTCCTATCGCTAGTTAAAAATTGCCTTTCAATCAACATCATATTCGTTTTGTCGAAATGTGGTCCAATGTATTTTAAAATAAATGATAAAGTTGCGGGGGGGCGTGGCCAACTAAACTAATACCAGCCGGCTGTGTTCTTCTTCGTGTGCTGTATTTCGGGAGGCTCCGACCACATTCTCCCATGTATCCCTGCGTTGCACGTGACTGTTGGCAGCCAATAGCATCTCTGATGCCTTTACAATTCTATGATGGCGACACCCATTCCAAGGGGTAGAAAGGGCCATTTGCGCTGCATAGAAACCAATGGCTTCGCTTCGTCCATATTTCTCTACAGTAGGCCAGGTGTGACTGCTGCTTGCATCAGCCATCCCCCACACCACAGTGCTAACTATTCCAATGCAATGTTGTCATTTAGCAGACACTTGACTTGACAAAGTGCAAAATCAGAGTAAAGCCAAAAAAAGTATTGTGTTACATAAAAACTAGAATAACAGATAGACATCAAACATAACATCTGTTTAAATATCAGTAGACAAATCTACCTATTAAATAACATCGGCCTACTGTACAAAGCATTATATAAACAAGTAGGCATAGGCCTATTATAACTAGCATCTACTAAATACATGTACTGATAGTCTGATGCAAATGAGGAGGTATAGTGGGTGAGGAGGAATTTGAAGAGGTGAGAAGATGGGGAGAAGGAGTCACCATTACGGTGTTTTCCTTGGAAATGTAAAGACCTTGCGGGGGGAAGGCGATCCACCGTATCCACGTTTCCAGGGAAGAAGAGATGAAGCTCAATTTTGTCTGTCAAGCTTGAGGTGGTGGGAAGATCATCCACTGTGACATCTGTCTGTCAAGCTTGAGGTGGTGGGAAGATCAGATCATCCACTGTGAGATCTCAGCCAAGCATGCAGAGATGCACTTCTCAATCTGGTTGGCAGAGGAAGGGAAGGAGGAAAAAAGTGTCATTTTCATAGCAGTGATGGAAGAACTCGATGAATTTAAGCAGGAGGCAAGGGAGTCCAAGTAGACTAGTATAGACCATATTCACAGTTCACACCACGGCCATCTTGAATTGCGTTACCACATTGGGTGGCAACACATCTGAGCCTGCATTACAAACCATTGTAAACAATGGAGTGATGGTCCCAAAATATGAATTCTGTTCCACCAATTTCTTTTGACCAAATTGACAAATGGGCAGATCAGATGACAACATCAACATCCATCAAAAGAATCCAAAAACTTTAGAAGTGCTAACATTGCTGTAACGTCAGTTAGCTGTAAGTAGATATGGCATATATTTGTTCTAGAGCACCTACATTAGGCCATCATTTTACACATTGTGTTAGTGACTCGTGTTAGTGACACAAATCTTATTATATTTTAAGATTCCTTCAATTACAAATAATAACAATAAAAAATAATAAATGCTATGTGACAAAATTTAATAAATGTCTACAAATGTAAATAATAATGAAAGGCATTCATGAGGAGATCTACCAAACTCTTCTTCATGAACAGTCAAAGTGTTGATTATTCAATTAAAAGTTTGTTACACCGCAATGAGTTGTACCACTCAATGTCAAATTTAAACTGACACAACCAAAAGTAATTAAGTGCTCATGTCATTTAGGCAAACTAATATAGATTAGGGCTATAGGTCTACGGTACCATATACCAGATGTCACACCCTTTGCTGCCTGAATCTATGGACATAACCAGTGTGGTCAGCTTATGCCCTGTTCCCCCCAGGGCTCAATTCGGCAACTAAAACTATGACGAAAGACGTTTGTTGTCGACCTGCCTCACAAAGCCAGAGTGCAGAAACTATGAACAAATATTTGACATGAAAATGGGTTTAAAAAAAGTTATTCTATTTATAGAGAGCCCTCACGATGTGACATGTTGTGAACTTGTAGATCGGCTGTTTTCATCATGCACACAATTGTATGATGAAACATAGGCCTAAATCAGGCAGTTTGGTCCCTATAGGCCTATAGGCAGTTTGACAATATACTAAGGAGGGACACAATGGCTCTCTTGTATCGATACTTACTTGCTGTATCGTTGTATACAAAGGTGTGCTTCATGGAATCATGGTGAGGGTATTGAATGCACTAATAAAATAATTTGAAAAGTTTAGCCTGTATGTTTTGGTGGTATTTAAATGGGGAAACCTTGAGGTGCATGTGCATAGTTCCAGCACCCTCTGGTGGACACATTTGTGTACAGCGTCAATGCACAGACATACAGGTGGCAACCATAGATGGCTTGATTGATTGATTGATTGAAGAATTTATTAGAAGTTTGCAATAGAAAAAAGTACAGTTTCATGACAGTACAAATCACTGGTACAAGGTCAACTAAAAGGAGATCCTAGAAAGCCGAGGCTTATTTCCACAGGAACCACACATGAATCCTCATATAACATGTTCATCTATCACATAAAATATTTTTTTGTTAATTGTTAACTTAATTAAACTCTTGTTCTTTTATAGTCTGCATGTTGTCTTTTTCTCATGGACCACTAGGATGTAGCTAGCAACGTTGCTAAACATTTTGACATATTTAATACTTCAGGATAGATGTTAATGGACTGCATTATTGTCATTCATATATTAATTGTTGATATACTGTGTATATATACACATGTTATTCATTCAAATGGGTTTAAGCGCTGGCATTGTGTCTTTGGGTCTGTTTGGAGTTGGCACATGCCACTTTCATATGTAACATTCACGTGGTCTGAGTGGGCGGGGGGGCATTTCCTAGCCAATCTGTATTGCCGAATTATGCATCGTGTCTTACGATGCCAGCTGCAGGCTTGGCCTGTACCAGCAACTGCTTCTGCAAAAGGCTATGATAGCACATGTACTGTACAGTAGCAAACCCACCCACACACTCACAGCAGAAAGAGCTTGCTAGTTGATGAATGTGGAGGCTGGAGAAGATGAAGACAGAGTAGATGATGAATGTAGAGGCTGGAGAAGATGAAGACAGAGTAGATGATGAATGTAGAGGCTGGAGAAGATGAAGACAGAGTAGTTGATGAATGGAGAGGCTGGAGAAGATGAAGACAGAGTAGATGATGAGGATGAGGCTGATAATGACTGAGGATATCATTTAAATAACAGTACACTGCAGAGTAGTGCATGGAACATTACTTTTCCACGCTACTCCTCCCACAGTTATAACAACAAAGTTGAAGTTATTTCAAGTGAATACTGCAAAGTACTGTAGGCCTACTGTCTAATACACTTTATTCAGTGTCCTCTAAAATCAACCAAAAACTATGGAAATGAAATGAAACTACTGTTTAAACGGCTATTTTGAAAAATGGAAATTTCAATTACCGGTACCCCAAAACATAAAATGGTAAAATGGTAAATGGTGCATTTATATCGCGCTTTTCATAGATTGTGCATTACATTCACCCATTCACACACACATTCATACACCGGTGGCGGAGGAAACCATGCAAGACACCAACCTACTAGGGGTTCAGAGTCTTGCCCAAGGACTCTTCGACATTAACTCAGGGGGAGCCCGGATTCGAACTGGGAACCCTTCGGGAACCCTTTGTGCTCTAATAATGGTTTCTCTACCCCTGAGCTATGCCTGTCCAAATCAGCCAAGCAGTTGCTGAAGTCCATGTAGCCTGTGATTATGGTAATTGATGCAAATTATGCAAATTAATCGTTGACTTAGGTTCAAGATGACATACATGTTAATATGCTATCAATCTGGGAACCCATCGTCAAAGAAAGGGCGACACCTATCGGTCTGAGGCTGTCTCGGGAGATTAATATGCTATTGGCTGTTTGTGTTCTTGGAAATAATAATAATCTGCTTATAAAACATAATAAAATGTCCAAAAATCATAAAAAGCTATCATGTATAAATTTACTTATATTGACCCTATAAACAAGTATAATGTAAGGTTTTTTTCCCACTCAAATGGTACAGATATCTGGTCTGGCCGAAGGACTAAAGTGCAAATAATATTCAGATCCCTGGTTTCAGGTTCTAAGTGTATGCACTTCCAGAATTTGCATAACTTATTGGCCATGTTGGCTACTTCTGCTCATTGCCAGTAGAGGCGGCTTATTGGCTCAGCATCTCACCTCCCTGTTTATAGTTTGGTGGCAGTTTGGCTTTGTTAAGGTCATGGAGGTGAATGGAAACTATACTAACTATACTAACTATACTAACTATACTAACTATACTATATACTAACTATACTAACTGCTTTGTTAAGGTCATGGAGGTGAATGGAAATCATACTTGGACGGACAACTGAACAAAAACAACAAAAATGCCAAACAGGGTGTCTGGTGGCACGGCTGGTTGGTGGGCTAACCACACATGCTCCCAGTAATGGGCAGCGTGGCTTAGGGTCTGGGGTAGGGCCTAGGGCCTAGGGCCTAGGGCCTAGGGCCTAGGGTCTGACTCTTGTCTGTCCTCTTTCTCTGTACTTGATTTCCTGTGCCTTTACACTCTTCTTATAACACAATAAAAATAACACAAAACGCTGGTAAAAAAGAAATAATGATATGATGGTATTTGACGATGATGAATGTTGTCTTCAGCACTAGATCAGCTACTTGGTGGCTCTAGAGTCTGAGCCTTCTTCTCATTTATGTCCGCAGCACTTATCGTCACCGTCGGACAGAAACCGCCTCCAAGTTTCAAATGTGTACATCCTTTCGCAAAGTAAAGCACTGCTTCATCATACAAGGCCAGCACAAAAAAGTAGTGAAAACAGCTGATCTACAAGCACACAAAATGGTTTTGGACATACAAGGTTTCAATACCACCAAACTGGGTCTCCTCCTGATACAGTTTACAGTTTGGGCATTTAGCAGACATTTTTAATCCAAAGCGACTTGCAACAAGCAGGTAATACATCGCTATAATAAGCAAGATAATATGTCAGTACGTCAACAACAACATAACAATGCATAGCAATATCAATCTAGAAAAAAACAATGAGGTAGACCACGCACCTAATCAGTAAAATCAGTAAAAATCACACCCAATGTGAAGTGAGCGGTGGTCGTGCTTGCATAACGTCTTCAATTGGTAATTGGTGATGTAATACAGGCTACACACACACACACACACACACACACACACACACACACACACACACACACATTGCTATGGCAAAACGCTGAGGAAAAAGACTAGGATATAGGTCTAGGATGTAATTGGTGATTTAATATGGCTACACACACACACACATATTGCATTGGCAAAACGCTGAGGAAAACACATTGCTATGGCAAAACGCTGCGGAAAAGTGGCTACAGATATGTCTAGGATGTAATTGGTTATGTAATATGGCTACACACACACACACACACACACACACACACACACACACACACACACACAAACACACACACACACACACACACACACACACACACACACACATATTGCTATGGCAAAACGCTAAGGAAAACGCATTGCTATGGCAAAACGCTGAGGAAAAGTGGCTACAGACACACGCACAGCCACTCTATGGAGCGGTTTACCACCGCTCAAAAATCAGTCAAATACACTCCAGTATTCCTGATGCACCTCCTCCTGAGGCTCCTGATGCACCTCTTCCTGGTGCTCCTGATACTCCTGATAGCCCACCTCCTGATAATATGTATCATAATAATCAGATTCATACTCCATCGCTACCAGTGGCTCTATATACTCCTGATAGCCCACCTCCTGATAAGGATAATCAGAATAATAAGATTTATACTCCTTCGCTACCAGTGGTATAATCTCCTTCTTTCGGGTCCGAGTATCTGGATCGTCAAGCAGGGCCTTCTCATCTAGCTGCTGCTCAAGCTGCTCCGCGGCCAGTGCTTCTATAGTCTCTTGGATTAGTTGACACTCCTTCTTTTTGTCTTCGATCTTCTGTCGGATCCTCTCATTGAAAATGGAAGATTGTAACTCAACGCCGCCGTCCTCCTGTTCTCTGGAAGATATGATGGCTCTATGCTCCAACTCAGAGACTCCGAGCTCAAGAATCACCTTCTCCTCTTGCTTTATCAGAGCCAGTGACATCTGACACGAATCGGACGGCATGTAGATGTAGGCACTCTCTTTTCTATTTGGCAATTTGATAAAGTACCTGACTCTAGGGGTGATGCGTTCCTCTTCCAAGTGATAGGTCACCTCGGCACGCTCTTCGGGCAGTAGGAACACTCTCTCTGCTACATCTTCACTGGCCAGCTTCGATCGGTTCCTGTGGAATCTATCTACCACTCTCTCTATTGGTCCGTTACACAGCCCAGGTACAACATAGCGGGAGTAGAGGAAGTCCTTCCTGTCCTGAAAGATCTCTGTCATCGCCCATGGCAGCTGCACTCTCCTTAACAGCCCGTCGGAACGTGAATGCCCATAGAATTCCAGCTCCCGCGCTGTATTCGAAGACAGATGCGCATACCTGTGTGATTTGAGGCAGAAGCTGCGTCCAGGTGTGAAACGTTCTAACGTGATGTTCTTGTGTGCATGGCCCAGCTCTATCTCTTTCTCCAACAACTGATCATGCCTGTGCTGGAACCACTCCCTCGCTGCACTGGGCTGGGTGCATTCCAAGTCTTTGTAGGTGGTGAGACGTGTGACCAGTCCGGTTGAAAGCAGATATGGTGCAAACCTCTCCACTTTGGCTTTACGGTAATAGGTCACCTTCTCTCCCCCTGGGTAGCGTGTCTCCATTTCTTGCTTGGAGACTCTGATTTTGCTGACCCAGGATGTGGGCATCAGGAAATCTTCAAGAAAATATGTTTTCCTAATATCCTTAACCTTTTCTGGCATTGGCTCCATATTTGCTTGTTGAGTCTCTTGATCACCAAGCTCCTTCCCCTGACACTCCTCTGGTGCTGCTAAGGGCTCCACAATTTCTTCTTGTGTCAGAGTCTTGGGCTGGGCCTTCTCCTTTCCCTTCTTCCCTTGCTGCGCCTTCTCTCCCTTCTTCCCCTTCTGCTGCTCCTCCTCCACCAGTGGTGGCTCCCCCTCCACCGGTTCCTCCCCCTCCGCCAATCGTTGGGCCTCAAGCTCAAGCTGGGCCGCAAGCTGGGCCGCAAGCAAGGCCGCAAGCTCAGCCTCCTCCTCCTCCTCCTGCCGCCGACGTAGCTCCTCCTGCTGCTGACGGAGCTTCTCAGCCAGTCTTGACGCGTTCTGTGTCAGCTTTTGACTATCTGAGCTGTACAGCAAGGGCTGCCACATATCCAAGTCCTCCAGGTTAAACGACACATTCTTGCCAACATCCTGCTGCATGTTGACCCAGTAGTTGTACTGG
This sequence comes from Nannobrachium achirus, assembly GCF_963921795.1. Taxonomy (NCBI): domain Eukaryota; kingdom Metazoa; phylum Chordata; class Actinopteri; order Myctophiformes; family Myctophidae; genus Nannobrachium; species Nannobrachium achirus. The sequence continues at coordinate 62,697,069 of NC_137823.1, forward strand.
TTCCAGATGCTCTCTATGCCGAGAAAGTGTGCGTCTGCCGTGGAGTAGCTTTTCCCAGTTAGTGCATCAATGAAGAAGTTCTCTTCTACCTTCCGGTTCTCCGATACCACCAGCACCCAGCAGTGGACCAGCGAGGGGTCTGGAGGGAGCCGTTCATGTTCTTCCACCAGCGAGGGGTCTGTAGGGGGCCTTTCATGTTCTTCCACCAGCGAGGGGTCTGTAGGGGGCCTTTCTTGTTCTTCCTGTAATGGTTGAACTTCCGGTTGCATTTCCAGCAGTTCAGCATTGACCTCCTCCTGTTCCTCCTCCTGTTCCTCCTCCTCTCTTTCTGTGACCATTAGTGGGCACTCCTGCAAAGTCTGGCCGAGCAGGCACATCTCTTCATCTGCGTAGCCGCTGACACAGTAAGCATTGTAGCCAGCGCCTAACAGCAAGCTGCACAGCAGTGTGGAGAAATCAATACAAGTGCCCTTCTTGTGCCTCTGTAACATGAAGGTGGGGGAGAACAGGTATGTCGGCAAGCTGGTGGGGGGATTCAGGAGTTCCAGTGACAGGCTGTCAGCTGCAAAGGAGGCACAGCCCTCCCAAGTGTAGAGCTCTTTGTAGGGTAGCAGCGTGGGCCGAATGGTGGTAGCCACAAATTTCCTGACCCCACACTCATTGAGAGGGCTCAGTAGTAAAGGTTTGCGGTCTGGATAGAGGCCTGTGTACCGCCATTGGAAGACGTCAGAGATCTCCAACAGACGATTCTCCAGAGGCGAGTTTTCCTTGTAGGAGGGGGGGCATTGAGACGGATCCAAATCCCTGAATGTCTCGGACATGTAAAATTGCTGGATAGTGAATAACACTTCTCCTTTAGTGGGTTGCTTAATATCGTATGAGCGAAAATAATCAACTTGCCTATTAGTACCACTTGGTCAACCAACGTGTGACGTACATATAGCCTCAGCCAATCGCTATGTGGGGTTGAAAATACTTGCATGCCATTATATTAAAAAAAATTGTCACAATCACCTTGACAGCACCCATTTGGATGCCTTGGAAGCATTGAGTTTATAAAATGACCATCGCCATATTAGTTCATGCCACTATCATAGATTTTCTGTAGCCAGAAGCTTCGCTTAAGGCTATGCATTGCTACACCTCTGCTCTGTGCGTATCACACGTTTTTCTCAGTATGACACCTGGGGGTCAAGCTACCTAGAAGAGTGTTTGTATGTCAGTGGCTAATCCGTGCCAAAAACTCTTGTGCGCACTGTATGTAGATCAAGGATGTAAATCCCTGAATATTTATTATCTTCTTAAAAAAAATCTAAATCAGGTCCACCGTCTCACAGGGAGACCGTTTATTAGTCCCTAATCTAGTTAGGTTACTTGTTTTACGGTGTGTCGCTGCAGGGGGGTTGCTGTCTAAAAGAGGGTCTGTCTGTGTGTCCCAAGCAAATCTCGCAAAACCGCTGGACTGATCAGCGCCACATTTCATGTGCACATAGGCCAAAATAACTTCACTAAGTATATTATTTTAAACCTTTTGACATTTTTAACTTTAATTTGTAATGGAAGGGAATCATACATTGTGAATGTGTCATCTACGACTGATAGATGAAGTCCGCAATCGACTTCCATGCCCTTCTCATGTGAATCGAGATCCACACGTTTACATTTTATTGATTCATTTATTTTCTAAGTCTATATGCTGTAGTCTCATAGCTTTAAGCTGTGTTCACACAGGAGGTGAATATGTTTCCATGCAGCGCGATTACATACTGTACTAGGTAAATGTAAATTGATGCAACACTACAGTGGATGGCACGAATGAGGCGAACTGGGCAATACGAATGCATGAAAAATAGTGACATTCACTTCACTTTTCACGTCTCGACAGCCAACCGGTGTGCCCTTTTAGATACTGTGACCTTTTATTGATTTTGACACACCAATAATGAGAATTGTTAATCCTTTTTTCATTATTTATTGTCTTGTTTTTTAATTTAATTTGTTATTTTTCATATTGGGTTAGAGTCTCTGGATTGCCAAGTTCAGCCTCTTCCTGCTGCTAGTACTCCACCAATGTTAACATATTCTCCGTTTGGGTCAGAGTCAACTCTGCTTGTATTGTAGATTGTAACTCAACGCCTTCTTCCTCCTGTCCTCTGGAAGATATGATGGCTCTATGCTCCAACTCAGAGACCCCGAGCTCAAGAATCACCTTCTCCTCTTCCTTTATCAGAGCCAGTGACATCTGACACGAATCGGACGGCATGTAGATGTAGGCACTCTCTTTTCTATTTGGCAATTTGATAAAGTACCTGACTCTAGGGGTGATGCGTTCCTCTTCCAAGTGATAGGTCACCTCGGCACGCTCTTCGGGCAGTAGGAACACTCTCTCTGCTACATCTTCACTGGCCAGCTTCGATCGGTTCCTGTGGAATCTATCTACCACTCTCTCTATTGGTCCGTTACACAGCCCAGGTACAACATAGCGGTAGTAGAGGAAGTCCTTCCTCCCCTGAAAGATTTCTGTCATCGCCCATGGCAGCTGCACCCTCCTTAACAGCCCGTCGGAACGTGAATGCCCATAGAATTCCAGCTCCCGCGCTGTATTCGAAGACAGATGCGCATACCTATGGGATTTGAGGCAGAAGCTGCGTCCAGGTGTGAAACGTTCTAACGTGATGTTCTTGTGTGCATGGCCCAGCTCTATCTCTTTCTCCAACAACTGATCATGCCTGTGCTGGAACCACTCCCTCGCTGCACTGGGCTGGGTGCATTTCAAGTCTTTGTAGGTGGTGAGACGTGTGACCAGTCCGGTTGAAAGCAGATATGGTGCAAACCTCTCCACTTTGGCTTTACGGTAATAGGTCACCTTCTCTCCCCCTGGGTAGCGTGTCTCCATTTCTTGCTTGGAGACTCTGATTTTGCTGACCCAGGATGTGGGCATCAGGAAATCTTCAAGAAAATATGTTTTCCTAATATCCTTAACCTTTTCTGGCATTGGCTCCATATTTGCTTGTTGAGTCTCTTGATCACCAAGCTCCTTCCCCTGACACTCCTCTGGTGCTGCTAAGGGCTCCACAATTTCTTCTTGTGTCAGAGTCTTGGGCTGGGCCTTCTCCTTTCCCTTCTTCCCTTGCTGCGCCTTCTCTCCCTTCTTCCCCTTCTGCTGCTCCCCCTCCACCGGTCCCTCCTCCTCCGCCAATCGTTGGGCCTCAAGCTGGGCCACAAGCTGGGCCGCAAGCAAGGCCGCAAGCTCGGCCTCCTCCTCCTCCTCCTGCCGCCGACGTAGCTCCTCCTGCTGCTGACGGAGCTTCTCAGCCAGTCTTGACGCGTTCTGTGTCAGCTTTTGACTATCTGAGCTGTACAGCAAGGGCTGCCACATATCCAAGTCCTCCAGGTTAAACGACACATTCTTGCCAACATCCTGCTGCATGTTGACCCAGTAGTTGTACTGGTTCCAGATGCTCTCTATGCCGAGAAAGTGTGCGTCTGCCGTGGAGTAGCTTTTCCCAGTTAGTGCATCGATGAAGAAGTTCTCTTCTACCTTCCGGTTCTCCGATACCACCAGCACCCAGCAGTGGACCAGCGAGGGGTCTGGAGGGGGCCTTTCATGTTCTTCCACCAGAGAGGGGTCTGGAGGGGGCCTTTCAAGTTCTTCCTGTAATGGTTGAACTTCCGGTTGCACTCCCAGCAGTTCAGCATTGACCTCCTCCTGTTCCTCCTCCTGTTCCTCCTCCTCTCTTTCTGTGACCATTAGTGGGCACTCCTGCAAAGTCTGGCCGAGCAGGCACATCTCTTCATCTGCGTAGCCGCTGACACAGTAAGCATTGTAGCCAGCGCCTAACAGCAAGCTGCACAGCAGTGTGGAGAAATCAATACAAGTGCCCTTCTTGTGCCTCTGCAACATGAAGGTGGGGGAGAACAGGTATGTCGGCAAGCTGGTGGGGGGATTCAGGAGTTCCAGGGACAGGCTGTCAGCTGCAAAGGAGGCACAGCCCTCCCAAGTGTAGAGCTCTTTGTAGGGTAGCAGCGTGGGCCGAATGGTGGTAGACACAAATTTCCTGACCCCACACTCATTGAGAGTGCTCAGTAGTAAAGGTTTGCGGTCTGGATAGAGGCCTGTGTACCGCCATTGGAAGACGTCAGAGATCTCCAACAGACGACTCTCCAGAGGCGAGTTTTCCTTGTAGGAGGGGGGACATTGAGACGGATCCAAATCCCTGAATGTCTCGGACATGTAAAATTGCTGGATAGTGAATAACACTTCTCCTTTAATGGGTTGCTTAATATCGTATGAGCGAAAATAATCAACTTGCCTATTAGTACCACTTGGTCAACCAACGTGTGACGTACATATAGCCTCAGCCAATCGCTATGTGGGGTTGAAAATACTTGCATGCCATTATATTAAAAAAAATCACAATCACCTTGACAGCACCCATTTGGATGCCTTGGAAGCATTGAGTTTATATTAGTTTATTCCACTATCATAGATTTTCTGTAGCCAGAAGCTTCGCATATGGCTATGCATTGCTACACCTCTGCTCTGTGCGTATCACACGTTTTTCTCAGTATGACACCTGGGGGTCAAGCTATCTAGAAGAGTGTTTGTATGTCAGTGGTTAATCCGTGCCAAAACTCTTGTGCGCACTGTATGTAGATCAAGGATGTAAATCCCTGAATATTTATTATCTTCTTAAAAAAAAATCTAAATCAGGTCCACTGTCCCACAGGGAGACCAGGCCGTTTATTAGTTCCTAATCTAGTTAGGTTACTTGTTTTACGGTGTGTCGCTGCAGGGGGGTGGCTGTCTAAAAGAGGGTCTGTCTGTGTGTCCCAAGCAAATCTCGCAAAACCGCTGGACTGATCAGCGCCACATTTCATGTGCACATAGGCCAAAATAACTTCACTAAGTATATGATTTTAAACCTTTTGACACTTTTAACTTTAATTTGTAATGGAAGGGAATCATACATTGTGAATGTGTCATCTACGACTGATAGATGAAGTCCGCAATCGACTTCCATGCCCTTCTCATGTGAATCGAGATCCACACGTTTACATTTTATTGATTCATTTATTTTCTAAGTCTATATGCTGTAGTCTCATAGCCTTAAGCTGTGTTCACACAGGAGGTGAATATGTTTCCATGCAGCGCGATTACATACTGTACTAGGTAAATGTAAATTGATGCAACACTACATTGGATGGCACGAATGAGGCGAACTGGGCAATACGAATGCATGAAAAATAGTGACATTCACTTCACTATTCACGTCTCGACAGCCAACCGGTGTGCCCTTTTAGATACTGTGACCTTTTATTGATTTTGACACACCAATAATGAGAATTGTTAATCCTTTTTTCATTATTTATTGTCTTGTTTTTTAATTTAATTTGTTATTTTTCATATTGGGTTAGAGTCTCTGGATTGCCAATTTCAGCCTCTTCCTGCTGCTAGCACTCCACCAATGTTAACATATTCTCCGTTTGGGTCAGAGTCGACTCTGGATCGCCAGTCTGGGCCTTGTCCTCTTCCTGACACTCCTCCATTGCCAGTAGCTCCATACTCCTCTCTTGGGTCAGAGTCTCCTGCCCCTGACACTCCTCTGCCACCGATGGCTCCATATTCTCTTGTTGGGTCAAAGTCTCTGGATCGTCAAGTCTGGTCTTCTGTTGCCTCGGACGCTCCTTCGCCGCCAGTGGTGCCTTATTCGACTCTTGGGTCAGATTCAGATCGCCAAGCACGGCCAGTTCCAGTTGCTTCTGAACCTCCCTCTTCTTGTTTTCCGCTAGGGGATCAATATCTGGGACCTTGTCATTGTAAACCGATAATATGAGCTTAATGCCTTGTTCCTCCCTCTCTCTGGAAGATTGGATTTCTCTCGCCTCCGTCTCGGAATCTTCGATTGCTCTAATAACCTTCTCCTTTTCCTCTATCATATCCAGTGGCATCTGAAACGTGTAGGCACCCATGTTTATTTGTGGTTCTTGCATTTTGATAAAGTTCTTGAATTCTGGGATAATGCGTTCATCTTCCAAATGATAGGTCAACTCAATGCGATCCTCCATCAGATGGTACACTCTCTCTGCTACATCTTCACTAGCCACCTTCAATCTATTCCTATGGAATCGATCTATCACTTTCTTTGTAGGTATTTTACCCAGCTCGGGGACAACAAAGCGGTAGTAGAGGAAGTCATCTCGGTCCTCAAAGATCTCTGTCATCTCCCCTGGCAGCTGCACCCTCCTTACCAGCCCATCTGAACGCACACGCCCATAGAACTCCATCTCCTGAGTCGTCTCTGAAGTCGGAGTCACATACCTGTGGTGTTTGAGGCAGAAGCTACGTCCAGGTGTGAAGCGTTCAAACGTGATGCTTTTGTCCGTCGGTCTCAGATTGATCTCCTTCTCCTCCAGGTGGTCGTGTCTGTTCTGGAACCACTCCTTAACCAAGTTGGGCTGGGTGCATTTCAAGTCTTTGAAAGTGGTGAGACGCGTGACCAGTCCGTGCAAAAGCAGATAGGGCGCAAACCTCTCCAGTTTGGCTTTACGGTACTGGGTCACCTTCTTTCCCTCCGGGAAACGTGTGTCAATATCTTTCTTGGAGAGTTTGAGTTTGACGACCCAGGACGGGGGCATCACATAATCTTTTAGATATTTAGTCTTTCCCTCATCCTTATTGGTTTTGACAAGCTGGGCCTCCTCCTCCTCTTCCTCCTCATCCTCATCCTCCTTGGGCTTTCTCGACACGTTGAGCTTTTGGCTGGCTGAGGTGTACAGCAAGGGCTCCCACTTATCGATGTCTTGCAGGTTATACAACACATTCCCGCTGCCACCCTGCAGGTTGACCCAGTAGTTATGCTGGTTCCAGATGCTCTCTATGCCCAGAAAGCGCCCGTCAGGCGTGGAGTAGCTTTTCCCAGTCAGTGCGTCGATGAAGAAGTTCTCTTTGACATTCCGGCTTCCCAATAACACCAGCACCCAGCAGTGGACCCGCAGAGGGTCTGAAGGGCGCCTTTCACCACTTCGAGGCGATCGTTGCCGTTCCTGTTGCCCTTTCAGTAGTGCCGCACGGACCTCCTCCTGTTTTGTCACCGGTCTTTTTGTGACCAGAAGGGGGCACTCCTCCATTTCCTGGTTGAGCAGGCACATCTCTTTATCTGCGTAGCCGCTGACACAGTAAGCATCATAGCCAGCGCCCAACAGCAAGCTGCACAGCAGTGTGGAGAAGTCAAAACACGTGCCCTTCTGGTTCTGTAACACGAAGGCGGGGGAAAGTAGGTACGTCGGCAGGCTGATGGAGGAGTCCAGATGTTCCAGTTTCAGGTGGTCAGCTATAAAGGAGGCACAGCCCTCCCAACTGTAGAGCTCTTTGAAGGGCAGCAGCCTGGGCCGAAGGGTGGTAGACACAAACTTCCTGACCCCACACTCATTGAGAGGGCAGAGCAGTAAGGGCTCACGGTCTGGATAGATGTCCGCGTACTGGCTTTGGAAGACGTCAGAGATGGCCAACAGACGGATCTCCAGAGGTGAATTTTCCTTGTAGGAGGGGGGACATTGAGACAGATCCAATTCCCAGATTGTTTCTGACATGTAAACGACATGTAGATTTACACTGGACAGGAGTCACACCTCTTCTCTTCTAACTTACCTAATTCTGAAAAGGGAGGAAATGAACGGTGAAGACACAACTCGTTGATTAGTACCACTTGGTCGACCGGTGCATGACGTACATATAGCCTCAGCCAATCACATTGCGATGTTGGAACTATGTGCAGCCATAGACTGTAAAAACATATTAACAATAATGTTCAGAGTCAGTGTCGTCATGAGTAGTCATGAGTAATCTACTATTCACACTAGATGGTAAGGTGATATCTTCAGAAATAGTGTCAAATCCTGGAATAAATTCCTTACTAAAAAATGTTCTTCACCAATGTGTTTGTAAAGGTCTCCAGTAAGACATCTCACAAAGACTGAAATTCAGTTTCCCTTGGAGAATCATTGACAACAACTGCTGAAAGTTGAGGTGCCATTAAATTAACTATACAGGATAAAACACACCAAAATAAATATGCTTTAAATAGCATGTGAGGGGTCAAACTAGGGTTTTTTCATGATTCTGAATCCATTGCAAGCATTTGTTTTGCACGAAAAACATTCCTTGGACAAAAATCGATGAGTCATCACTTTTCACAGTTTGGTGGGACAGCAAGGAATGTTTTTGTGCAAAATGCTTGCAATGGATTCAGACAAGTGGGCAGTCCCTTTTCTTGACGATGACTTGCAGATTGGGCAGTGTGTGATCCCTTGTCGGTGATCAATCTTGTCGGCGAAAACCACAACGAGCCGATTTCAAGAAAGTCACTCGTTCAGTGTGAGATACTCTAACGATCTGATGACTCGCCGACCACGCAATATGGGGCTTTTAAGCCGTGACATCATTTTGTAGGCAGAGGAGAATCTGCCCCCAGAGCATTTTCTGTCCCTCGCTATTTCAAAAAACAACGACTAAAAAATAACGACTAAAGTATAATTCTAACACTTTCCTTTCAACAACAAAGAGAAGAAAAATGTGTAAATAGTAAAAATAGTAAAAAGATTCACGGAAACTGGGGGCAGAAATTCTCCTCTGCCTACAAAATGATGTCATACTTAACAGCCCCATTGTAGTGTGTTCGAGCCCTTAAGTCAGTATCATCTTTTAAATAATCTTCTCAAAACTTACATAAAAACATTTCTTATCACTCCCTTTGTTTTATTATTGCTTACCGTTTCAATTAAATGCTTTACTATTTCCATGCTTATTCATGTTAACTATTTTATCCCTTTATTTCCTTAACGTGTTCATGTCTTTTATTGTCTGTTTGTTCAATTTTATCGTGTCTCGTGGCAGTTCTTAATCCTTTTTATAGTACCTTATCGTGGTTGCACTTGACCTACCGGTAGGTTGTGGTCTTCTTCTTCTTTCGTGTACCATCAGTGACGTGCTGGGCCCTGATTCAGCCCGGGAAAAAGAGTTGGAGAGGCCCTGGAAACCTTGTATGTCCAAAACCGTTTGTTGTGTATTTATCATTTTAAAAATGATTTAAACTAGTGAAAACAGCCGATCTACAAGCACACAACGCCTCGCACCGCGAGGCGTTGTGTGCTTGTAGATCGGCTGTTTTCACTACTTTTGTGCAACAGCCTTGTATGATGAAGCAGGGCTTTGCTTTGCGAAAAAATGTATACATTTGAAACTTGGAGATACGAGGTTTCTGCCCGACAGTGACGATTTACTTTGTTGGCCGCCCAGCCCCCAATATGGAACGAAGGCCGACATTTTATTTTAAATATTTCTTCCTAATGGCCGGCCTGGACCGGCCGGGAATGAACCGGCCGTTCGGGAGTTTTCCCGCTTTTCCCAATGGCCAGCACGTCCCTGTGTACCATCGTCCTTGATGATTGGCTGGCGACATTTTATTTCACAAGATTTCTTGTTGGCTGTGTGTTTGTTATTTCCTTTTTAACATGCTCTGCAAAGCACTTTTGTAACATCGTTTTGAAAAATGCTGTGTAAATCAAACATTATTCATGTGTGTCCTGGGCTAAAGCCACTTTCTTGGCCACGTTTGGATCAGGCAGATCTCATGGTATAAAATGTAAGTGAAATCTTTCTGGATGCACATCTCTGCTACTGGACCTTGGCCTTTTCTTTTTTTGTAATACTTTTTATTGCAATAATTTCAATTTTACATTTCATATTTCACATTTTATATCCATATATGCAATTATTTTCTTTTCTCTCTTTTTTTTTTTACAACACGTGCAAAAAAAACACCACCTACTTAACAACACAATAGGAATACATAAAATAAAATAAAAAAAATAAAAAAATAAAGAGGCTTTTTCGTTTGACGTCCGTGCCTAAAACACGCTTGGTCTGAACAAAAACACAAAACAAAATGGACCGAAACAAAAAAAAGAGGGGTTATGTGGGCATGCCATCCTTACTTAAAAGATACGCAGCCCACCTCTTTTCAAAAACGTTTTCCTTACCATTAATTCTATATGTCACCCTCTCCATAGAGTACATGTCCTCCACTTTGTCCAACCATTTATCCACCCTGGGAGGTTCCAAACTCCTTGGCCTTTTCAGTACACTGTGGTCTGCTGTTTGCATCTGATGATCTTCTTCTTCATGTTTAGTATGGCTTTCGTTACGGAGAACCCATCATGCATTTGTCTTCCCCCATGCCGATAAGCAATGCAGGACAGTCTCAAATCCACACCGCTTAACTACTGTTAGATATGATTTATGATACATAAATGTATGATTCGTGTATGAGGCTCATATGACCATAAAGGTTAAATTCTGTTAACTAATGTCTGAACTTACAGTATAGGCCATTGTTACCCTGAGACCATGTTTTGGTTGTACTGTAAGTTCTGGCTGGTGGAAAGTGACCAGGACTCTACGTGTCTCTGTCTTCTTGTTATGATATGGGAACCAATCAATGAGTCCCACGATCTAACTGTCATATACTGTATTCTTCACATATACTGTATGTCTTACCACCATCTTTAGAAGAGAGAAATTAACAAACCCATTTAGAACGGGTACACATTATAGTGTATTATTATTTTATGCTTTAACTATTGAAAAATAACAGATATATAAGCTCACAGCGTGGCACCGAGTGCCGCACTGCGAGCTTGTACATCTGCTATTTTTGAAAAATCGTGAAAATTAGAATTTTGACCCGATTCTATAAGTGTCTTTTGAATTGTTCTAAGATTCTTTGAAAAACCTATGTTTCTATGTCAGCAATCTGGCCAGCCATCGTCAAAGAAAAGGTCCTTTTCACTTAACTGGTCAGGAGCTCAGTTGGTCTGTCTTGAGAGACTACTATGTCAGTGGTTCTCAAACCTTTTCATGTGAAGGACCCCCAAACTGATATTTATTTGGCCACAGACCCCCATCTCAAAATATTTAGTTCCAGGGACCACCCAGAAGCAAAATCTTAGTTACAAACGTTCGCTTAAAAAATACATTTAATATATTCAAAGATTTGCACACATTTTGACAACTTTTTCAAAAATAGCAGATCTACAAGCTCGCAGCGCGGCACCAAGCTTGTATATCTGCTATTTTTCAATAGTTAAATCGTTCAATAATTCTAGGCCTATTAACAAGCTGCCACTAGGATGGTAGCTCACTGTTGTCTGACTCTCTTCAAATACAACAATTAAGATAGTCCTTTGGCTGTCCCTGAGTCTTATTTTGGTTATGGATTTATAGATCCATATTTAAGTTATTTATTTACTCTTAACCGTAACCTGTTGCGGTGAGGTGGACATGTCAGTGTCCATGGGCAAGTCAATGCAACCATCTCATATATAGTATTGCATTGCCACATGTGGGGCTATAATGAACAAAGCGTTCAGTCTGGCTAAGGCTGCACAGAGATAAGCACAGCTCTGGGAAGATAGATAGACGGTTATGCCTTGGCAGGGTTTCAAGAGTGAATTGTCCTTGACTGAAGATAAGAGACTGCAATCAGGCAACCTCTGTTGTTCTATCAGGAGTCTGGATGCACACATGTACCTTCCTGGGTGAAAAGGAGGAGGAACCTCTATTTAATTGGTAAATCGATCTGTCTGTCTCAGTGTCTGTCCCCACGCGCACTGTTCTGTGTGTGCCGCAAAGTCTGTCTCGACACAAGCACACAATTATGGACACATTCCAAGAGTATTTTTAGTTCTGTTACATCACAGACTTTCCAAATACCAGATCTGGGTTAAATGTCCACTCCAAATTTGTCTTAAATAACTCTACATGGCAGCCATTCCATTCCACCTGTAGGGTGTGATTAGAGTGAGTGTATAAGAAAACAAAAAGAAAGCTACCTAACATACTGGAAAGAGACAACCCAAAACCAAAGCAAAATGGAATGCTATCTGGCACTAAAAAGAGAATATACATTAGCAGAATATCTGAGCACAGTAAATGACCCAAAACTCAGGAAAACCTTGACAAGGTACAGACTCAGCGAACACAGCCTTGCAATAGAGAAAGGCCGCCACAGACAGACCCCACTCCCAAGGGAAGATAGGCTATGCACCCACTGCACACAAAATGTGGTAGAAACAGAGCTACACTTTCTAACCACCTGCCCACTATACCAAGACATCAGAGACGCATACTTCCCACAGATTACACACACCCGAAGTGAATTTGAAAACATGACCTATGATGAAAAACTCCCATACCTACTGGGAGAAATACAACAATGTTCAAACACAGCAGCAAGATTTGTGAACTGTTGCGACAAAAGAAGGCTAGAAACACAACCACCCTAAGGACTATACACCATGGATTGACATCCTGACCTACTGCACATACAGTATGAAACAGAGCCGCTACCTTTAAATGCATTTTGAGAAAAAATAATGCTGTTATTTGTTCCAAAAGCTTTATACCCTGTATATATATAAAATGTCACAATGTGACATAGCTCTGTTTACACAATGCTGTACCCCCTCCCAATGTATGTTCCCCATTTTCAACAGTTTTTATTTTATTTGTGACACTTGCTTTGGCAATGTAAACGTATGTTTTCTCATGCCAATAAAGCTCCTTTGAATTGAAATAAAATTGAATTGAGTGTGCTCACCTGGAACAAATCTTTTTAATGAGGAAAGGTATCTATACAGTATACAAACCATTCAGAATTAGAATGGTTTGGCCCTTCAGTTTGCCTTCTGTCCCTCCAAAAATGATGCATGCCCTGAGGCCACAGGTGACCTTGATGCCCCTCCCTGGCCACCCACACTATCCGTTTCCTCCTCTGCTTCTGACCTGTCAATCAGGTTGTTAGACCATCTATGTTGTTTTTTTTTTTCTTTGTAACTTTGTAACTTCGTAAATTTGTAAATGTGTAACTTTCCAAATTTAAGGTTTTAGCATTATTGAGCACATCCCCGGGACCGGCTATTTGTGGGCCTATATTTTGTGTGTGTGTGTGTGTGTGTGTGTGTGTGTGTGTGTGTGTGTGTGTGTGTGTGTGTGTGTGTGCGTGTGTGCGTGTGTGTGTGTGTGTGTGTGTGTGTGTGTGTGTGTGTGTGTGTGTGAAACAAACAGCTCATTTATTTCAATGATAGTATACTATGTATTTAATTAATTATATCCGTAGACTTAAAATCATCACGAAATGCCATCTTATTTATATAGCTCTTTTCTGAGTAAGACGCTTCTCGTGGGGGGCAAGAGAGAGTGTAGCAACTCATAATGTAATAACGGCTCATAATGTAATAAGGGCTCATAATGTAATAAAAGAAATGTAATAAAAACTCATAATGTAATAATCGGCTCATAATGTAATAAAAAAACGAGCGCATAACGTAATAACAGATTTTTCAATAATGTAATAATGTAATAATGTGTTACATTAAGAACCTCCACATAGGAGGCTCATAATGTAATAAAACTTCATAATGTAATAATGGCCTATTTTTTTTGGTAAATATCATGGTATTTGCGACCGACCCCCAGGGACCCCCAGGGACCCCCAGGGACCCCCTGCCACCGCCGCCAAATAGTGCAAAAATGACCAAATCAACACCCCAACTGGGCTGCTCACGGGGGAATTCCCAGGGACCACCGACTCCTGCTACTCCAACAGTCCTTCACCTTCATTGGTTTAACTTTGCCCCGCCCCCTCCCCTCATTGGCCGAAAGTTTATTTGGCTTTACTCATCAACTGTTTGTCGTACAAACTTGTGGGTGGTGTCAATTGACTTGATTAAGAGTCCTTAACCTTAATTGGTTTAACTTTGCCCCACCCCCTCCTCTGATTGGCCGAAACTTTATTTGGCTTTACTCATCAACCATTTGTCGTACAAACTTGAGGGTGGAACCAATGCCACTCACAGGCCTTTTTGTGTACATACTGTGACCTGATGGTCGCTTATCTCCTGATTAGGGAGCCTTACTGGTATCATGGTAGTATCATGTCAGTGTCATGGTCAGTATCCTGGTCAGTATCATGTCAGTATCCTGGTCAGTATCATGCCAGTATCATGTCAGTATCATGGTCAGTATCATATCAGTGGCATGGTCAGTATCCTGGTCAGTATCATGCCAGTATCATGGTCAGTATCATGTCAGTATCATGGTCAGTATAATGACCGTATCATGTCGGTGTCATGGTCAGTATCCTTGTCAGTATCATGCCAGTATCATGGTCAGTATCACGTCAGTGTCATGGTCAGTATCATGTCAGTATCATGGTCAGTATCATGTCAGTGTCATGGTCAGTATCATGTCAGTATCATGGTCAGTATCCCAGTCAGTATCATGTCAGTATCATGGTCAGTATCCTAGTCAGTATCATGTCAGTATCATGGTCAGTATCCTGGTCAGTATCATGCCAGTACTAGTAAGACACCTGAGGGTGGAATGCGACCTCAGGGTGACATGCGACCTCGCCCTAAAGGGCGAGGTCGCGCCAATTCTTGACTATCTGGCCAACCACAGCGTTTCTCTGACGATTCTAGTTATTATCATTCTGGGGGGAGTTTGTTCATGTTTTTGTGAGGGTATCAACCCTAGGAGACACGGGGAGAACATGTGAGGGTATCAACCCTAGGAGACACGGGGAGAACATGCAAACTCCACACAGAAAGGCCCTATCGCCAACCCCACCTAGGGTGTGAGCGATAGGGCCTAAACATGGAGATGTGTAGAACACTATATATGAAGATAGTCCAGTCCATCATGTCATATGGGACTACCGTCATAGACAGTAGCCATTGTTAGGCCAGAGTCAATGGCTGTCTGTCTGACTGTCTGTACAGGAAGTGATGTCACATGACATACTTTTTATGCCCATATATGAGTCATTCTGTACCACATCTCCATGTTTAGGCCAAACAGGTTTGCTCCATTTCTCCATGTATAGGTCCAAATGACCTCGCCCTAAAGGGCGAGGTCGCGCCAATTCTTGACCATCTGGCCAACCACAGCGTTTCTCTGACGATTCTAGTTGTTGTCATTCTGGGGGGAGTTTGTTCATGTTTTTGTGAGGGTATCAACCCTAGGAGACACGGGGAGAACATGCAAACTCCACACAGAAAGGCCCTATCGCTCACACCCTAGGTTGGGTTGGCGATAGGGCCTTTCTGTGTGGCGTTTGCCTAAACATGGAGATGTGGTACAGAAGGACTCATATATGGGCATAACAAGTATATGTCATGTGACATCACTTCCTGTACAGACAGTCAGACAGACAGCCATTGACTCCGACCTAACAATAGCTACTGTCTATGACGGTAGTTCCATATGACATATTGGACTAGACTATCTCCATATATAGTGTTATCCACATCTCCATGTTAGGACTCATATATGGGCATAAAAAGTATGTCATGTGACATCACTTCCTGTACAGACAGTCAGCCATTGACTCCGGACTAACAATGCCTACTGTCTATGACGGTAGTCCCATAATGACATATTGGACTAGACTATCTCCATATATAGTGTTATCCACATCTCCATGTTTAGACAGCCAATGACTCCGGCCTAACAATGGCTACTTTCTATGACGTTAGTCCCATATGACATGATGGACTGGACTATCTCCATATATAGTGTTATCCACATTTCGTGTAGCCGCCCTGTACAGGAAGTGATGTCACAACTCGCTGACATCACACTGACATCACAGAGGATACGGACGGTCACGAGGATACGGAAGGACACTCAAGTGACACGGTTCTTCAGAGTATATGCGACCTTCGGTCGCAACAATCATGGTCAGTATCATGTCAGTGTCATGGTCAGTATCATGTCAGTATCATGTCAGTATCATGGTCAGTATCATGTCAGTATCATGGTCAGTTTCAGTCAGTGTCATGGTCAGTATCATGTCAGTGTCAAGGTCAGTATCCCAGTCAGTATCATGCCATATCATGTCAGTATCATGGTCAGTATCATGGTCAGTATCCTGGTCAGTATAATGTCAGTATCCTGGTCAGTATAATGTCAGTATCCTGGCCAGTATCATGCCAGTATCATGTCAGTATCCTGGTCAGTATCATGCCAGTATCATGTCAGTATCATGGTCAGTATCATGGCAGTATTGTAGGCTATATCATGTAGGGAAGGAAGGTCACCAGTCTCTGTCTGTCTGTCTGTCTGTCTGTCTGTCTGTCTGTCTGTCTGTCTGTCTGTCTGTCTGTCTGTCTGTCTGTCTCACTATCAGCAGGATCACACCCTTATTACTTCATAATGTAATAAAAGTTATTAATGTAATAATTGCCAATTTTTTTTGAAAACTATCATAATTATTACCTCCATTGAAAAAGGGCCAAGACAGAATGTCCGTCCACATATATAACCAGTAAGACTCCCTAATCGGGAGATAAGCGACCGCTTATCTCCACAATATGGAGATAACCAACACATCCCTCCATATATGGAGATAACCGACGAAGTCTGACCTCACAAGCCCCATATTTGGACACGAACAACATATAACTCCATATATAGAGACATAGCTGCTGACATCAGTATGACATCACACTGCTGACATCAGTATGACATCACACCGTACACAAATGACCCTTATATAAGACCGGCATTATCTACCGACAGATTAGATGCAAGCAGGATCTCGACTCTGAAACAACTCATCGGCTCATAAGCTGGTTCTCCCTCCATATATGGAGATAACCGACGAATCTCACTAAGTCTGACCTCACAAGCCCCATATTTGGACACGAACAACATATAACTCCATATATAGAGACATAGCTGCTGACATCAGTATGACATCACACTGCTGACATCAGTATGACATCACACCGTACACAAATCGATTTTGACATCTTGTTACTAATCTGTCGGTAGATAATGCCGGTCTTATATAAGGGTCATTTGTGTACGGTGTGATGTCATACTGATTGCGGTCATTTGTGTACGGTGTGATGTCATACTGATGTCAGCAGTGTGATGTCATACTGATGCGGAGATATGAGCAGGGCAAAGGTGTGACGTGTGACGTGTGACCGACGGACGGACGGACGGACGGCCGGTGGAGGTTTTGATACCAGTAAGACTCCCTAATCGGGAGACCAGTAAGACTCCCTAATCGGGAGATAAGCGACCGTTGGTCGCTTATCTCCACAAATATAACCGACGAATCTCACTAAGTCTGACCTCACAAGCCCCATATTTGGACACGAACAACATATAACTCCATATATAGAGACATAGCTGCTGACATCAGTATGACATCACACTGCTGACATCAGTATGACATCACACCGTACACAAACAAAGGTGTGACGTGTGACCGACGGACGGACGGACGGACGGCCGGTGGAGGTTTTGATACTAAACTGCGCCCTAACGGTCGCAATAAGCGACCATCAGGTCACAGTATACACAAAAAGGCCTGTGAGTGGCATTGGTTCCACCCTCAAGTTTGTACGACAAATGGTTGATGAATAAAGCCAAATAAAGTTTCGGCCAATCAGAGGAGGGGATGGGGCAAAGTTAAACCAATTAAGGTTAAGGACTCTTAATCAAGTCAATTGACACCACCCACAAGTTTGTACGACAAACAGTTGATGAGTAAAGCCAAATAAACTTTCGGCCAATGAGGGGAGGGGGCGGGGCAAAGTTAAACCAATGAAGGTGAAGGACTGTTGGAGTAGCAGGAGTCGGTGGTCCCTGGGAATTCCCCCATGAGCAGCCCAGTTGGGGTGTTGATTTGGTCATTTTTGCACTATTTGGCGGCGGTGGCAGGGGGTCCTGGGGGTCCCTGGGGGTCCCTGGGGGTCCCTGGAGGTCGGTCGCAAATACCATGATATTTACCAAAAAAATAGGCCATTATTACATTATGAAGTTTTATTACATTATGAGCCTCCTATGTGGAGGTTCTTAATGTAACACATTATTACATTATTACATTATTGAAAAATCTGTTATTACGTTATGCGCTCGTTTTTTTATTACATTATGAGCTGATTATTACATTATGAGTTTTTATTACATTTTTTTTATTACATTATGAGCCCTTATTACATTATGAGCCGTTATTACATTATGAGTTGCTACAGAGAGCTAAGAATAAACTACTTTATTAGGAGGAAAAGACTAAGACTAAGGAATAAAAAAAAAAAAAACGTAAAAGATAATAATGACAGTGGAATGAGTTATATTAGCTGGGGAAAGCAATATGGAAGAGGTGGGCTTTGAGGGAGGTTGTGAAGTTTTGGAGGATTTGGAGGCCACAGAAGTGCATGTTTTTATCTTTTGAAATATTTCACTTCCATGTTATAATGGAAGTCAATGGGGCCGTGATTGTATTGAAACCATGTCCAAATTCATACAACTTGATACACAATAGCTGATGTTAGATTTCAAGTGGTTCTGAAAGGAGGAGAGGCTGTTTCAAATGAACATTAATCCTAATCTAGGACTGAAATAATGTCGATGTGGTCAGGGGCGTCACAAGGGGGGAAAGTGGGACGGAGTTACTAGGGCCCATGGTGGAGGGGCCTTGATTATTTAGCTATTGAAGAATAGCAGATATACAAGCTCACAGCGCGGCACAGAGTGCCGCGCTGCAAGCTTGTAGATCTGCTATTTTTGAAGAATCGTGAAAAATGTGTGCAAATCTTTGAATATATGTATTTTTTAAGCGAACATTTGTAACTCAAATTTTGCTTTCCCTGGAACTAAATATTTTGAGATGGGGGTCCGTGGCCAAATACATATCATTTTGGGGGTCCTTCACATGAAAAGGTTTGAGCACCACTTAGAAGGATTTGAAATATTCAAAGACTTGCAGAAATTTCACGATTTTTCTAAAATAGCAGATTTACAAGCTCGCAGCGCGGGCACTCGGTGCCACGCTGTGAACTTGTATATCTGCTATTTTTTCAATAGCTAAAGTATACCCAGGGCCCAAACTTTGGTGCAACACCCCTGCATGACGCGGTGATTCAAGGAAATAGACTTTTCTATTTTCTGGCCTTTCTCTGACCTTCCTTGTGGCCGTCCCTCACCTCTCTAATCAGCAGATAGCAGATAAATGATCAACACTAGCTGTCACTGTTATCGTTATGCAACAACAAAAGGCATGTCATTCCGGTGAGTTTGTTCTGATGACACTCCATAAAAAGAAATTGATTTCATGTACGATTATGTTTTTTATAATCTAAGAGCAATAAAATAAAAGGATATCATTAAAAAATGACTGACTAAGTTCTCTTGGGTGTGGTGCAAGTTCCTCCCCACCACTGCACTAGGGCCAGTGTTTCTCAACCACTGTGCCTGGGGACCTTTGCTGTGCCCCTGAGAAGGGTCAAGTGTGCCCCTTGAAACTGCTTGAAAGCCAGTATTGTATTTGTCATTTTAAAAATGATTTAAACTAGTGAAAACAGCCGATTTACAAGCACACAACGCCTCGCGGTGCGAGGCGTTGTGTGCTTGTAGATCTGCTGTTTTCACTACTGTTGTGCGACAGCTTTGTATGATGAAGCAGGGCTTTACTTTGTGAAGAAACGTATACAAATTTGAAACTTGGAGATACAAGGTTTCTTCCCGACAGTGACAATATTTACACCCCCGTATTATGTTGGTGTGCCCATGGATTCTTGGGACATGAAAGGTGTGTGCCCCTGCACTAGTGTGGCAGGAAGGGCCATCTCTGTTGATACACTTGCAACCAGGGGTGTCACACCAAATTCTGGGGCCCGGGTACAAGGATTCACTGTGGGGCCCCTGTGCTTTAACTATTGAAAAATAGCAGATATACAAGCTGCGAGCTTGTAGATCTGCTATTTTTTGAAAAATCATGAAAATCTTTGAATATTTCAAATCCTTCTAAGGTTTTTTGAAAAATCTATGTTTCGATGTCCGTGGAGCTCAAACCTTTTCATGTGCAGGACCCCCAAAATTATATGTATTTGGCCACGGACCCTCATCTCAAAATATGTAGTTCCAGGGACCCCCCAGAAGCAAAATTTGAGTTACAAATGTTCGCTTAAAAATACATATAGACCTATTCAAAGATTTGCACACATTTTCACGACTTTTCAAAAATAGCAGATCTACAAGCTCGCAGCGCGGCACTCGGTGCCGCGCTGTGAGCTTGTATATCTGCTATTTTTCAATAGCTAAAGTATAAAATAATTAAGGCCCCTCCACCTTGGGCCCTGGTAACTCAGTTCCAGTTTCCTACCCCTTGTGACGCCCCTGCTTGCAACTCCTAGAAGGTGTTCAGTGAGGGGCTGAACTGGGTAGATTTTGATTTCGCATATTTTTTTTGACATAATAAAAAAAAAATAATAATACATAAATGAAATTGTATTTCTTGAATAAAAACATTAAAAAAAATCATTTCTAGCCTCACGGCTAGAAGGTCCTGGGTTCGATTCCACGCCGGGGGACGCTGTGGGCGCTGGGGGCGTGCTCTCTCCTCTGTCATCAGCGCCCACACCCTAGGTGGGGTTGGCAAAAGGGCCTTTCTGTGTGGAGTTTGCATGTTCTCCCCGTATCTCCTAGGGTAGATACCCTCACAAAAACATGCAGTAATCCTGGTCTCTATAATGCCTCCCCCTGGCCAGCCGGGGCGCCTGATGGAGGGGAAAGGCACTGGTTGGAATAACGTGTTCCTTCCATGCGCTACGTCCAACCGGGGAAATCCCCACTGTCAGGTGAAAAGACACAGGGAAATTGCCTTCAGGTACATTTTATTCAGATAGGCACGGGCCAAACACGCCAAGGTAAAGGTAAAGGTTGCGTTATTTTGTCAAGAATTTTGAAACATATTTGTTTATTATTTGTTCAGTCTGTGTTTGCTAATTAATTGAGATTAATTGATTTCGGTAAAAACTTCAAACCTCTCAGTCTCAGTATTTTTTAACTGCAAAGTAGAGTCCAATGTACGGTATACCTATTCTGCAATAAACAGCTAGTAGTTAACCATAACCATAATATTGGTTTGTCTTTGGATTTTGTTAGTCTAACTCACTCATAAACAGCTTAGCGGGCTTTGCCTTATCTTAGCCCAGGGTAGATAATGATCAATGATTACATACTGTAATTTCTCAATTATCTAAATGAAATGATGTAATAATGAACTTGCTCTTCCTTCTAACTTTAGCAGATTTGACAAAGCCATTTGAATACAGTAGGCCAGGGGTCTTCAACGTTTTCAAGCCAAGGACCCCTTAGTTGAGAGAGAGATGAAGCAGGGACCCCCACAACCTTTCCATAGATTCCATATAGTTTCATCGATTGACAGCACAATCGTCAGTGTATTTTGGATTCTTGTCAATTTGTCTTTTCAGATATTTAACAACTTGAACCGTCAATACTTAATAAACTTGACCTTTCACTCTCTACTTAGTCTGCTCTTTTTCCCCTCTACACCAAAGCTCTCTGCAGAAAATAGCCGATCTATCTACAAGTTATGAGCGCTTGTAGATCTGCTATTTTTGGCTAAAGTTCTCAGAATATGGACACTAGGGTTCAAGTGGTTAATATAAAAAAGGAGATAAAAGGTTCTTATCACACAAAGATTTGGAGGACCCCCTGTAGTGACTCTGAGGACCCCCTAGGGGTCCCGGACCCCCTGTTGAAGACCCCTGCAGTAGGCTATATAATATATATAATAGCCTAATGTCAGAGTCTCTTCAACCCATACAAAAGGTAACTTAATAATCAGGGACAAAAGCTTTAGTGTAGTGTTGATTGACTTATATAGTGTTATATTTGTTCGGTTGGTTAAGTCAAATGCGTGTCCTGTCACCAATATGACTAAAAGTGTCCATTTGAGCCCAACAGTGCGGTATTAACCCATAAGTGTCATCATGGTCGTGCCCTTTGAGCGGTAGGTAGGCCAGCCCCTGCCCCTCGCGCGAGTTTATTACATATTGTTATACCTGAGCCAGGTGTACTGCTAATCACACGGAGGTTAGTAGGGAAAGGTGGCGGAGCAATAAGGAAAGTGAAAAAAGATTCCCAGGGACAACTTCTAACACACCCTTACTCCAAGGATGCTTCCACTGCTGGTGATACTGCTGGGGCTCACATGCACACCAGGTATCTGCCCTTTCTTTCTGCACTTTCATACTTGTTTCATTCTGTGTTCAATGCTGGGACGTGCAGATAAATGTTAGAGAGGCAGGGGCTGACATTTCTAAAAGGGCCTTTTGGTGAAAATATTGAAAATAGCAGACCTCCAAGCTCACAACATTTCTAAAGTGCCTTTTGGTGAAAATATTGAAAATAGCAGACCTCCAAGCTCACAACGTGTCGCAGCGCGACGCGTTGTGAGCTTGGAGGTCGGCTATACTGGGGATGTGATGTGGATTTCTGGACAGAGAGGGCAATTCTGTCAACGTAAGATGCTACATTCAAGTTCAGGAAAGTTTGGACAAGGCAATTCTATTGAATGCTGCCTTCAGGTATGGCATGGAAAGAGGGTATTTGCATTTCTTTCACCATAGTAAAAACTGCATTCATGGTCTGGAGACAGTGTATGTGCAGTGCACGTGCCTGCTGTGTTCAATGAGTCATGTACAGTTTATTCATTTTAAGTTCTTACAATGTGGAACTTTAGACTGCTGTTTGTGAGCGCAATGTTGTTAGCAGAGTGGAAATTCGCATCACATTGCTATCTTGGTCAAAGTGAATTCGCTGAGGTGGCTGTGGCTCTAATTTAATCCGTTGAAACCTAGTGCCCCTATTCTGGGACAAACATTGTGCAAAAATAGCTGATCTACAAGCTCACAACTGCCCGCAACTCATAAAAATCATTGACATTTGTATGGGTCTCATTTTTGGCCAATACACCACTTTTCACCCTTTTGTAGCAACCAGTGCAGAATAAAAACGAGGCTTAGAATTGGCTTATGAGGTTTACACCAATATCAAATTCCATACGTTTCATGTTAATTATAATATTTCCTTAGGAGTGTAATTGTTCCACTGATGTCATATGTCTTAAACACTTCCTGTGCAATGTGTTTCTTATCTCTATAGCAACCAGTGCAGCATTTCAATGTGTTTCTTATCTCTATAGCAACCAGTGCAGCATTTCACAGGGCTGTTCATGTCACATTACATTCAATGTGTTTCTTATCTCTATAGCAACCAGTGCAGCATTTTACTGTTTATATCACATTACATTCAATTGATATTAATATTAATGTTCTGTAAGGTTTAATTGCTACTCTGATGTCCTAATAACGTCCTGTGTGCTGTTTCTTAATGTGTTCCCAGGAGCTTCATTTCCCTGTTCCCCCATGATGCCCCCGTCCCAGCCTCCTCCTACTACTGGTAAGTGACATGAACACTGAACAGGGGCGTCACAAGGGGAGGGAAAGTGGGACCGAGTTA
The DNA here is from genome assembly GCF_963921795.1 of Nannobrachium achirus. Classification (NCBI taxonomy): domain Eukaryota; kingdom Metazoa; phylum Chordata; class Actinopteri; order Myctophiformes; family Myctophidae; genus Nannobrachium; species Nannobrachium achirus. The sequence goes on from NC_137823.1 coordinate 62,720,473, forward strand.
ACAGGGCCCAAGGTGGAGGGGGCATTAATTATTTTATACTTTAGCTATTGAAAAATAGCAGGTTTACAAGCTCACAGCGCAGCATTTGGTGCCGCGCTGTGAGCTTGTATATCTGCTATGTTTGAAAAGTCGTGAAAATGTGTGCAAATCTTTGAATATAATTATGTATTTTTTAAGCGAACATTTGTAACTCAAATTTTGGTTCTGGGCGGGTCCCTGAACTAAATATTTTGAGGTGGAGGTCCGTGGCCAAATACATATCATTTTGGGGTTTGAGCACCACTGACATAGAAACATATATATTTTTTTAAACTTAGGGTTTGAAATATTCAAAGACTTGCACAAATCTTCAAAAATAGCAGATCTACAATATCTGCTATTTTTCAATAGTTAAAGTAGCCAGGGCCCATAATTTGGTGCGACACCCCTGGACATGGACAGCAGATCTCTACACAATAAAAGTTCTCAGTGTTCATTTAAACTCTTAACGTGTGCATAGTAGGTTTGGTCTAGATTTGTGCACTCTCAAAGTTACAAATATAGAGATAGAAGAGCATTGAGTTTTAATACCAGTGACTTTGTGAGTTCCAGTGACTTCTCTGGCTTTCTAATGTCTAATATACAATAAATGTAAATGGAAGAAAATCATAAGAATTGCCAAATCTGATGCATGGGAACTTGCATATACCTACTGGGACAGGTGCATATAGGAGTAAAAGAGCAGACAGCCAATGCATGAGACAGTAAAAAAGGGAGATTAAGGCACACTGTCTACACTACAGGGATACCTGATGAAGGTCAGTTGGACACGTTGTACTCGCAATACCTTTTTGCAGAATCTCCCTTTTTTCCAACTTTATCAGCAGAACATCCTGACATTTGATAACATTAATAGCATCAATATACTTGCCGGGGCTTTGTCTCGATGGCCCTATCACTGCTCTTTCACTGATATGGGGGGCCCAGTGTATTCATGGAGATCCATCCTTTGAGCTCACTGAACTTAACTTGAACTTAGTGTATATCATACACTACAGTAGTGTATGATATACACTAAGTTCAAGTTAAGTTCAGTGAACTCATTCACATAGTATGTGAACTTACTGCCCACAAAGACACAGTGCTGAAAACAAGATATCAAATCTATACCAGTAAGACTCCCTAGGAGTCGGGAGATAAGCGACCTTCAGGTCAAATACACAAACTTTAGAAGACAATCGTAGCCAATCAGGAGGGGATATGGGAAATGGGACAGATCCATGTTGATGACATGACTTTAGAGATACTGTGTATAGCTTTGCGTGATCTTAGGCCAAAATCTGTAGGAGCAGTAGTGTCCAAAAATGTGTTTTGCAAAGATCGGCCTGATGATGGCGCTAGAAGAGGGCCATGTGAGAAATGAGGTTGAGGTTGTGATTTGCCATCCAAGGAGTGTGTGTGCAAAGTTTGGCATTGATAGGGCCAACGGTATGTGTAGGGGAAAAGTGTGACGTGACATGACGGGACGTGACGTGACGTGACGTGACGAGCTTTTCATAGTGATATCAAATGTGTTTTGTTTGCTTTATGTCTAGTTATCTTGCTCTTTTTGTTTCTTAGAATATTGTTCTTAGTAGTGCCTCTAAAGTTAGGCCAAATCAAACAAATACAAAGTTTTAATCATTTGGTTTCTCTCCAGTTTATAGTGTGAAGCCTTCGGATGTGGCTGTACTTTCTGCCATTGGACTTGATGTGCACAGGTAAGCAAAGGGCCAGAGAGCTTCGGCCATACAGTCAATATTCAAGTCAAATTAAGCCTATAATGATTGATTAAAACCATGAGCTTGTCTTTCTCTGCAGCACGGGGCTGTTCGAAGTGGTATTGAGACTCCATGGTAATCAAACTTTATCTTTGTCATTTACAGAACTTGCAATCTGCTAAAACAGGGATCTTCAACGTTTTCAGGCAGTTTTCTTAACTGAGAGAGAGATGAAGCAGGGACCCCCCAAACTTTTCATAGATTCCATATAGTTTAATCGTTTGACAGGACGATCATCAGCGTTTTTTGGATTCATATCAATTTGTGTTTTCAGATATTTTAACCACTTGAACCGTCAATAATTAATAAACTTGACCTTTCACTCTGTACTTAGTCTGTTCTTTTCCCCCTCTACAACAAACTTCTTAGACGGAAATAGCTGATCTACAAGCTTGCGAGGCGTTGTGAGCTTGTAGATCTGCTATGTTTGGCTAAAGTTCTCAGAATATGGACGCTATAGCCTATAGGGTTCAAGTGGTTAATTTAAAAAAGGAGGTCAAAAAAGTCACAAAGATTTGGAGGACCCCCTGTAGTAACTCTGAGGACCCCCTGTTGAAGACCCCTGTGCTAAAACATTCAACGATATTGTCGATATCTTGTAACATTCACTAATAACGGACACATACTGTATGAGCTCATATATTATGATTATTAGTGGTAGAGTTCATGGGGTTAAACCTATTGTAGCTGTGTGAAAAGAATGGTAGTCGCCATCATTAGTGGCAATTTAAATAGCTATATAAGACACTTTTAGGCCATACAAAGGGAATTTAAGATCGTGATATGAAGATGCAACCTGAATTTCTATTGTTTTACTTTTCTGCTTGGCTGATACTGCTTTCAGACTACTGTATATGGTATCATTTTACAACATTGATAATATCTCAGACAGCCTTGATAATAGGGTATAATGAACCCTAATACAATCTCCCGACGCAAGTCTGCTGCCAACTTCCTTTGTAGCGATAGCTTATGTTCAATAAAGAGCACTACTGGTCAAATAAAACAGAAACAAAATGGCAATTTTATTGGTTTGGAAGCGCGTTTTGAAAGTCGCAAACGGGTTCAAGTCTACGTATTGTCTGTAAATAGTCATGCATTCTTTTGTGGACACATAAATCCTGGAGTTGAGTTTTCAAAAGATTTTTCTTCTCCCTCTGTCAGAGATGATGACCTTGTTCAACCCTGCTCTCATCTTGCACCAAACAAGCCTGTACTCACCTCAATCTGCTCAACACAGGTACCGATGCCTACAGCTACAACATAGACTATTAGAAACCCATTTGGAACGGGTACACATTATAGTGTATCATTATTGCTTTAACTATTGAAAAATAGCAGATATACAACATACTTGTAGATCTGCTATTTTTGAAAAATCGTGAAAATTTGAATTTTGACCCGATTCTATAAGTGTCTTTTGAATCCTTCTAAGATTTTTTTAAAAACCTATGTTTCTATGTCAGCAATCTGGCCAGCCATCGTCAAAGAAAAGGTCTTTTTCACTTAAATGGAGCTCAGTTAGTCTGTTCTTGAGAGACTACTATGTCAGTGGTTCTCAAACCTTTTCATGTGAAGGACCCCCAAAATGATATTTATTTTGCCACGGACCCCCACTCAACATATTTAGTTCCATGGACCACCCAGAAGCAAAGTTTTAGTTACAAACGTTCGCTTTGAAAATACACATATTCAAAGATTTGCACACATTTTTTCGACTTTTTCAAAAATAGCAGATCTACAAGCTCGCAGCGCGGCACTCGGTGCCGCGCTGGGAGCTTGTATATCTGCTATTTTTCACTGGTTAAAGCATTCAATAATTCTAGGCCTAAATGGGTTAATGGCAATATTGTTGTTTATGTTTTATTCATGCCTAATGACCAATGGAGTTTGACAGGATCAATAATATCACTATATTTATTTATAGGAACCTTCTGGAACAGGCAGAGGAGGTGTCACGCTCCCTGCGCAGCAATCAGGTATTTTATTCCTATTCAAACTTGAAAGGGAAAACTTGACATATTCCAGTTAGTTTATATTAGTGCTTTTTCCCACTTTGTTATTTTGTGAGTTGTGTTGAAATTATGTCTTTATGATTTACCAGACGGTAAACCACAAACTAGTAGTTTTTAATCTGTTAAATTCTTAATGCACTCCCCCCTCTTCTTGTTCAATTAGATTTTTTTGCTTAACTCATATATATTAGGAATTATAAGCCATAATACCGGAAGTGGAAAAACAGTCTATCTCCAACAGCACTCACAAAGCCTGACAGGAATATGAAATCAAATGTTTTAGTTCCAGTACAGTATGTACAGTATTGTCTCATCATGCAGGCCATTGATGATGACAGAGACTGGAAGCTGCTGCTCCTTGTGGTGCAGGTGGATCAGCTCTGTGCCTGTGAGGAACAACAGGTAAGACATTTTTTACATAATATGATACGTAGCCTGCAAAGTTAGTTCAGGCAGGTACACTCGAGAGGGTACATTGCATTGCAGTTGTATAAGGACACTACACACTATTATGCCAGACCCTATGCCATTGGCCAACGTGGCAGTCAGCTGATCAACTAACTACTTAAGCCCGCCCAGTCTGTCATTCTCCCTGCTGCTCTTGCCCGGACTGTTGCTTGTGTATATATATATATATATAAAAAAAAAACTGTTGCTTGTGTATATATATATAAAAAAAAACTGTTGCTTGCGTTTGCTTGCCCCCACTGCCTCCCCAGCACCACCAGTAGGCTCTGCTAATTCTGTTCCCCGTGGGGGGAAATATCTATATTTAGCAGAGCCAAACGCCAAATTAAATGTGACATACAAACTTACTCATTAATAATAAACATAAACATTGTTCAATATATCGTGAGTTACCTGACTGAACTTGTGATTATTGTGCAAAGATACGTTAAGTCAAGTCCTTTGTCAGCAGGGGTTGTTCAGAGGGTAATTAGCATGAGGCATAGCTTACCCGTCTTGAGGGTCATTCCCACCAGGCTAGATAAAGACAAAGATAAAAAATATCTTTCTCAATTTGACGCTGCCAGGTGTGAATGACTCTTTAGTTTGGCATGGGTCTGCAATGATTCTCAACCGTTTTACCGCCTCCTCTTATCTACAAACCAGATAGGAGGACAGACATACAGATGACCACAAGCATACAAGTGGTCCTCACACCAGTCACCATCTTTAATAGAGGAGACAGGAGAGCATTCAGAATCACAACAATCACCAAAGTTTGAAGTAGCCTACAGGACAGTTAAAATGGTACTGTAATGTTAAAAGTAGCACAAATAACAATAAAACATCCCTGTTTTTCTTGGTAATTCACAAAAACATTGTTAATTCCATCTATCACATCTCTAGTACACATAGAATAAAAATTCACCGCTTCACTTCGAACCAAGGTTTTTTTTTTTTTACTAAGTTTGAAAATAGACCTTGTACATCAGGTGCTGAAGTTAAGGCAGCTTTTGACAGTTTTGTCTGTCTGTCTGTGTGTGTGCGTGTGCATGTGTGTGTGTGCAGGTCAGGTCTTCTGTCAGAGCCACAGTGGAGCAGGTGGATGCTGCTCTGCAGCTCCTGCACTCGCAGGTTTGTGTTTTTATATTTTTCTTCCATGTTGTCAGTGACTGTGTTACCATTCTTCACACTTTCGCTGCTCTCTGACTACCGTGTCTGTTGCCTTCGTAGCTGAAGAGGACCATTATTAGTGTTGCCCTGTGGGACGGAGAGGACACTCACCAGAACAGGTGACATCATTTTCCCTACAACTAGTCACGATAAAGATGAAGTAGCTTCTTTTCAAACCATTGTCACCCATCAGGGTTCATTTGTTGCTCATAACTATTGAGTGAGTTTGGTTTCTGTTTTTTTTTTCCTGCCCCTTTTTTTAAAGACATAATTTCAACTAAAAAAGCCAAGATATCTTAGCAACAATTAAAGGAGTAGTTCACCCCCAAACTGACTTTTTTTCTATTGATTACTCATGCCATGGAGACTAGAGTTCAATAATATTTTTAGTTTTTTGTCACATTCCTAAGACAAAAAATTGATTTGAGTAAATTTACCCCCATTGATTCCGGATGGGGACCCGTTTCAAAACGGGTCCCCATCCAGAATAAATGGGGGTATTGTTATCACATGTAAATGTACTGGCTGATACATTTATATCACAGGTAACCCCTATACCCTCATCTCGCCACTCTCTGTTATTCACTGTCAAAGCAAAAACACTCCATAACTTCTTCATCTTGACAACATCTATGGGGTTCAGTTTGCTTAATTAAAGGACTTCAAGTTGTTTAGTTGAATCTCTCAGTTAAATTAACAGCAAAGTATTTGACTGTGCAGGAAATGTCCCTGCATGGACACAAAGAGTGAAGAAGAGGTGCGACTGCTGAGGGCCGTGCTCACTGAAGTCCTGCAGGTGTGTTACTACTGCCCCAGTGTGTTACTACTGCCCCAGTGTGTTACTACTAGGGGTCTAACGATAATATCGTTTTTTCGATTCAGTTACTATATTATAGTAACTGAATCAAAAAATCGATTTTAATTTGCAATGATCTACTATATTGTTTGCAAAAGCAAAATATCGTACCGTTTTGGCATTGTATCGTATCGTATCGTTTAAAAATGTGGTAATCGGTATTAAATCGTTTTGCAATGCAAATAATTGATTGTATGGAAACTAACTATTTGTGCCTTGTATTTGGCAATTTTAAGAGGGAACATTTTAAAGATAGGTCAAATTACTTTCCCATTCCATATAGCTACTCTTGGTCTATCGATAAATGTGTGTAATCTCGTGTGGGTTTGTCCATAATGTGTTGAAATATAATGTCTATGTATTTGCTAGATAATCACAGCGTTTACTTCCATAATAATGGATTTGCGAGAGAAAAATAATTGAATGCGAGTTTTTGCATTTTCCCATTCAAGTCAATGGGGAAAATTAATTCACTAATAAATTAATATCAATTAAACGATACAACTTTTCTCTTAGCGAAATAATAGCACTCGATTCCCGATGAAGCCGGTCGATTTGACATACGGCGCGAATGTGTGGCGCAAAAACTGTGGGCGGTGAAACGCGCCGAAATAAAAGTTTATCTATAAGGAATAAAGAAATAAAGTTTCCCTAGAACTATAGTGTGTTGCCCTGTTAGGGCAACCACACTAACTAGAAATACTGTTCCTACGAAACAGTGTGGGCTCGCATGGAACACCATGTATGGACATAAAGATCTACCCAACAGGTCTCTCTTCCTCTCTCTCTCCAGAATAATTTCCCATTGGAAATGAATTGGATGCTTAAAGTTAAATATTTCAAAAACTACAAAAGATTTCATGTTGGTGTTGTTGTTATTTATATCAGGTTGCACTTGTTGGTGATGTCACCAAGAACGCTGCTGCCTCATTGGCTAAAGGTCTGCCTTTGTACTGTCGGCCAGTTTTGAGGAGAATAACCTTACTATATAGATATTTGGGAGAACATACTGGTTTCGCTTTCAGCGAGCCCACAATTATACAATACAAATTAGATCAGGATATATTAAAGGTCATTAGTGCTATGGTTATTCTGATTTACTGCACTCAGCTTTTGGCCTTGTGTCACAGCTAGGGTAGGGATCCGGAACCGGTTCTTTAGGGTACCCGGTTCCGAAATTGAAGAACCGGAGCCGGTTCCATCATATTTTCTGTCTACGACAGCTGATCCAGGATCAGAATGCTAGTATCCTTCGAGACAGACGGAGCTAACGTTAGCGTGCACTTTACAAGAGAGGAAAAAAACAAATGCAAAATGAACGAAATGCAGAGCAATCCTTTCCTGCAAATGTGCAGTCTCCTAAACTCTGTACCAGTGACTGCAGCTGCCGCCTGCCGTTTCACTTTCTTCAGTAGCCTAGCAGCTAGCTGCTAACCACGTAGCGCAATATCCAATTCACTCGGCTTGTACTTCATTCATGGTGTTGCATATGACGGACGCGACGTTTGTCTGAGGTTTTGTGAATAACTAGAACTAGCAACAGTCAGCTCCTTTCAGCTTTCACACTGGTAGCAGCTGGGATGATGATGACAATGAAAGACTAGCCGATCTACAAGCTCACAGCACGTCGCGACGGTGCGACGCGTTGTGAGCTTACTAGATCGGCTATTCATTGTTAAATAACCATGTATTCTCCACTATTTGAAAGTCCACCCTTAACCATGCATTTTTATTGTGATTACGTTGAAATAGTAGTTATATAAGTTGCTGTAGTTAACAGGGAATCACTTTATTATAATAATTATGAAAGAAAAATATCGGATCTATCTATCGGATATACACATATGCCTATATTGATTGAAGAATTTATTAGAAGTTTGCAATAGAAAAAAGTACAGTTTCATGACAGTACAAATCACTGGTACAAGGTCAACTAAAAGGAGATCCTAGAAAGCCGAGGCTTATTTCCACAGGAACCACACTTTAAGTATCTCATATAAAAAGACTAGGAATCGGTTCAAACCAAACGGGTCCCAACCCTAGTCACAGCAGATCAGTGGTCAAAGCTACAGCAACACCATCTCATACTGTATGTTGTCGTTTAAATGGCCTGTCTTGGTTTAAAGCCCACTCACCACCACAAAGTGTTTAAATGGCCTGTCTTGGTTTAAAGCCCACTCACCACGACAAGGTGCAGGCCAAGAGTGGGGGACACACAGGGGAGGGGGGGGGGGACACAGGACAGAACACATGGGGAGGGGTGACAAGACAAGACAAACTCTTACGAGACAACATGAAACAGATAACATAAATATAGATGTGTATACAACATGGTTACAATGAGATAAATATTTAAAAGTATCATATTTACACATATCCATCCAAATATTCATGTACATGAGATTTCAAGGAAGCTGAAAAACAATAAACTTAAGTGGCTGTCTCACAGATGAGGCACAGCTTGTCCACAGATTTCTCCAGTGTGTTGTCTTTGTATTGTACTGCGCACATCTGACACGCCCCTTTGTATCAGGTATCATCTGTGTGACTACTCCATCTCTTCCAAAACATGTCAGCAAGACACTTCACTTGCTTCCAACTTTAGTGTGCATCCTTTGTCCAAGTGGCATGACAGTATGTTCCTTCATTAGCAATAGTTGTTATAGGTCAGTGACTTAAGATCTGAAGACTTGGTAAGTGGTCGGTCATTTAATATTGGTTCCACTACACAAAACAATGTTCATAAACATTCAATATTGACAGTTTGCTGCTTCAGAACAGACTATTATTTTCCTCAAAGAACAAATCGGTCTCTCCCAGATCCCTCCAAAGTGATACCTGGCAGGTGGATTTAACACAGTGAGACCCGACAGGAGGATTGAACAGCCACTGTATTGCTTTTTGCATCATGAATGCGTCCCGGATCTTCCACTGGTTCCACTGATGAAGGGTTTCTTGCAGCTCACACTTGGCCGTGTTCGATTAGTTTGATTATCGGAACGCATGATGGATACCTCGTCTGCACAGAAAGTGGCGGATAGCGTTCGGTCAAGAATCAGTGTCCAATGTGTGTGCTACTTCCAGATGTACTGCTCTGGTCGAGAGGCATGTGAACAGAACTCTGCACCCTTTCACAGTACCGTGACGCTGCTTCACATCTAATGGTCCAAAATAGTCCACCTCCATGTTTGTGAACGGTGGCATGCAGGTAATAACGTGTCTTGAGGTAGGTTTGCCATTTTCAATCCTAGTGCCTTTCCTTTGATAATTCTCCAGGTAATAAATCCTGGTTACCGGAACCTCCTCACCACAGAGTTTGCAGAAGGGGACATATATCTCTGATGCAGTTGTGAGAGCATATAGTTCCTTACCTAAAGTCTGATCTTCTCATGAATGTCTTGCAGACTCTGCATTGTGACTTGCAAGTCTTTCGGAATGATAGCTGGATGCTTTCCATGTTGGCATGGCATATGGATGTAGAGTCTCCAACTCGTAGGCCTATTGTCTCACCTCGCGGTCAACTTCAATTTGAACTTGTCAGGTCTATTTGGCCACCAACTCTCGTTCCTGCAGGAGAGGTGGACGTTGGAATCAACTCAGGATATTCATTGACTTAGAGGACTGATGGCATCAGTCCTCTCGGTGCACAGTCAGATGGTCAGAAGCTTGGGGGCTCTTTTGGGCCAAACAGCCTCTAGAAGCCCATTGGCTCTGTGTCTCTACATTTGCTGATGTTTGGCTGAAACACAAATCCAGTTGAAGTCCCCTGCATAGATGGCAGTTGCAGGTACCAGTGGGAGTGACGAGTTCACATTGTCATGCGTCTTGTAAAGACTATCTTCCACCACCTCCTTCTAAGACCTCATGGAAAGAGGTGGTTTTAGGAGGTGGTGTTAGAAGGTGGTGTTAGAAAGAGGTGTTAGAAGGAGGTGGTGTTAGAAAGAGGTGTTAGAAGGTGGTGTTAGAAAGATGTTAGAAAGAGTTGGTGTTAGAAAGAGGGGTTAGAAGGTGGTGGTGGAAGCTGATCTGTAGAAGACACATGACAATGAAAATTTCAGCCAAAAATCAGCAAATGTAGAGATATCAATCTATTCAATCTTCTTTCGTGTAACGTCAAGAGGTCCAACTCTGTGTCACGTAGCCATGCCAGCATCTCGGATCCTAGGTCGAAGAGGCTTTCTTCTGAGGGAGGTCTGTTTAAGGGGCATGTGGTGATTATATGGTCTGCAAATTACTCAGTGTAACCGCACTTGCATGCCGCACTGTCCGCCAGGCCCCGCTTCTTTATTGATGTTTTAAAGCGACCGACCCCTGTTCGTAGGCAGTTCAGTGTGGTCCATTGCCGGCGTGGCAGGTCGTCTCATCCTATGGCGCCACCATAGGATGGGGGGGGGGGGGGGGGGGGGGGGGGGGGTACGGCTGGCTCTCACTCCTGCTTCCAAGCTGCTGCCAACCATGCATTTCTGGATATGTCCTCAGAGGTGGATTTGAGCATCCCATGTCAAATGATGATTACAGAATGAAACACAAACAACCTTCATCATGAAAACAATCAACTTAAGTGTCTGTCTCACAGATGAGGCATAGCTTGTCAACAAGTCTTTCCAGTGTGCCGTCGTTGGCTTGTCCTGCACACATCTGACAAGCTCAGGTTTCATTGGTGTGGCCCCATATCTTCTTTTGTGAACAGTCCAAGTTCCATGACTGATTTCTTCTTCAAGTACATAGCAATCACAGACGTGCTGTCAATATTGGGCACAAGCCACAGACGATGGGGTAGGTTTTGCCAGGTATTCTGGTCTGCACATTCCAGTAGGTGGGACCTTGTGTACACTGATACACAGCTGCACGTGTCTTCTGTTGTGTAGTTCCAGACTTTCATGCGTTGCACCTGCCTTGTTCACACACAGTCTATTACGTGACTTCCAGACTGTCCAGCCAAGGTTGTGGCCACTATAGCGAGGCTTCTGTTGGGGTGATTCCCCTGTCCAACCATTCAGGAGTTTGTGTGTCATTGATTTGCCAACAATCTTCTCAGATGTTGGCCCCTGCTTCTTCTTTGGTTGTCTGGAGGGCAGGACTGTCTGCATAAAACTGAGCCTGTGTGGGGGTGCTACCTGGCAATGCAAGGGGTGTTTAATGTCCCTCTCCTGTGTTCTCCATTCATCTTGAGTGATATGCAGTATTCTGATGTGTGGGTGTTGTGTGACCCTGCGCCTACAGACAGATGTGAGCCAATCAGGTGCTCCAAGTCTCGGGACAAACAGACAAAGCCAGCTGTAGGAAAAAAATCAAACATTTGTTCGAAGTGGAGCGGTGAATCAGATGAGACACATCTTGTCCACGAGCCTTTCCAGTGTGGTTTGACTTTCTTTGTATTGTCCTGCACACATCTGACACGCCCCTTTGCATCAGATATCATCTGTGTGACTACTCCATCTCTTCCAATACAAGTCAGCAAGACACTTCAATTGCTTCCAACTTCAGCGTGCATCCTTTGTGAACGGTCCAAGTGGCGTGACTATCCGTTCCTTCATTAGCAATAGTTGTTAGAAGTCAATGGCTCAAGATCTGTTGGATCATCTGATGACTTGGTAAGTGGTCTGTCATTTAATATTGGTTCCACTACACAAAACAATGTTCATAAATGTTCATTGTCGACGGTTTGCTCCTTCAGAACAGACTATTATTTTCCTCACAGAACAAATCTGTCTCTCCCAGATCCCTCCAAAGTGATACCTGGCAGGTGGATTGAACACATTGATACATGGCAGGAGGATTGAACAGCCACTGTATTGCTTTTTGCATCATGAGTGCGTCCCGGATCTTCCGCTGGTTCCACTGATGAAAGGTTTCTTGCAGCTCACACTCGGCCGTGTTGTATTAGTTTGATTATCGGAATAAATGATGGATACTTACCTCGTCTGCACAGAAAGTGAAGGATAGCGTTCGGGCAAGAATCAGTGTCCAATGTGTGTGCTACTTCCAGATGTATTGCTCTGGTCGAGACGCATGTGAACAGAACTCTGCACCCTTTCACAGTACCGTGACGCTGCTTCACATGTAACAGTCCAAAATAGTCCACCTCCATGTTTGTGAACGGTGGCATGCAAGTACTTATATGTCTTGAGGTAGGTTTGCTATTTTCAATCCTAGTGCCTTGCCTTTGATTATTCTCTGCCTTTGATTATGTGATTATCCTCCAGGTAATACATCCTGGTTGCCGGAACCTCCTCACTACAGAGTTTGCTGAGGGGGACATATATCTCTGACGCAGTTGTGAGAGCATATAGTTGTCATCTCTTCTTTTGTGAACAGTCAAGTTCCATGACTGGCTTCTTCTTCAAGTCCTTAGCAATCACAGATTCCGTGCTGTCAATATTGGGCACAAGCCACAGCTGATGGGGTAGGTTCTGCCAGGTATTCTGGACTGCACATTCCAGTAGGTGGGACCTTGTGTAGACTTGTGTAGACTGTTATGTTGGGTAGTTCCAGACTTTCATGCGTTGCACCTCCCTTGTTCACACGCAGTCTATTACGTGACTTCCAGACTGTCCAGCCAAGGTTGTGGCCACTATAACGAGGCTTTCTGTTTGGGTGATTCCCCTGTCCAACCATTCAGGAGCTTGTGTGTCATTGACTTTCCATTCATCTTCCCAGATGTTGGCCCTTGCCTCTTCTTTGGTTGTCTGGAGGGCAGGACTGTCTTTACCTCAGCTACACAAATCATTTCCTTTGCTGACACATGGCATAGGCCATTTATGGGTTGGTATGGGTGTTGCATTGTGCAGTGAAGAAGCTTGGGGTCTCTTTTGGGTCAAAAAACAGCCAATAGAGGCCCATGGGCTCTGTACCTCTACATTTGATGTTTTGCTGTAACCCCAATCCTTGTGTTAGCAGTTCAAGTCCCCTGCAGAGATGGCAAGTGCAGGTACTAGTGGGAGTGGCAAGTTCACATTGTCATACATCTTCTACAGTTCAGCTTCCAACACCACCACTAAGACCTCATGGAAAGAGGTGTTGTTAGGAGGTGGTGTTAGAAAGAGTTGTTAGTAGAAATAGTTGTTAGGAGGTGTTGTTAGAAAGAGGTGTTAGAAGGAGGTGTTGGAAGCCGATCTGTTGAAGACACATGACAATGTGAACTCGCCACTCCCACTGGTATCTGCACCTGCCATCTATGCAGGGAACTTCAACTGCTAACACACAGATTGGGGTTACAGTTAAACATCAAATGTAGAGATACAGAGCCCACGGGCCTCTAGAGGAAGTTGTTTGACCCAGAAAAGCTACACAGACTTCTTCACTGCACAATGTAACACCCATACCAAAGAATACTATATGCCAGTAAAGTATTGCTTGATATTATTTGCGATTTAAGCTTAACATAAAGCCTATTCTGGAATTCACATTCCAGTAGGTGGGACCTTGTGTGCACTGATCCACAGCTGCATGTGTCTTCTGTTTTGTAGTTCCAGACTTTCATGCGTTGCACCTCCCTTTTTCACACGCAGTCTATTACGTGACTTCCAGACTGTCCAGCCAAGGTTGTGGCCACTATAGCGAGGCTTCTGTTGGGGTGATTCCCCTGTCCAACCATTCAGGAGTTTGTGTGTCATTGATTTGCCAACAATCTTCTCAGATGTTGGCCCCTGCTTCTTCTTTGGTTGTCTGGAGGGCAGGACTGTCTGCATAAAACTGAGCCTGTGTGTGGGTGCTACCTGGCAATGCAAGGGGTGTTTAATGTCCCTCTCCTGTGTTCTCCATTCATCTTGAGTGATATGCAGTATTCTGATGTGTGGGTGTTGTGTGACCCTGCGCCTACAGACAGATGTGAGCCAATCAGGTGCTCCAAGTCTCGGGACAAACAGACAAAGCCAGCTGTAGGAAAAAAATCAAACATTTGTTCGAAGTGGAGCGGTGAATCAGATGAGACACATCTTGTCCACGAGCCTTTCCAGTGTGGTTTGACTTTCTTTGTATTGTCCTGCACACATCTGACACGCCCCTTTGCATCAGATATCATCTGTGTGACTACTCCATCTCTTCCAATACAAGTCAGCAAGACACTTCACTTGCTTCCAACTTCAGCGTGCATCCTTTGTGAACGGTCCAAGTGGCGTGACTATCCGTTCCTTCATTAGCAATAGTTGTTAGAAGTCAATGGCTCAAGATCTGTTGGATCATCTGATGACTTGGTAAGTGGTCTGTCATTTAATATTGGTTCCACTACACAAAACAATGTTCATAAATGTTCATTGTCGACGGTTTGCTCCTTCAGAACAGACTATTATTTTCCTCACAGAACAAATCTGTCTCTCCCAGATCCCTCCAAAGTGATACCTGGCAGGTGGATTGAACACATTGATACATGGCAGGAGGATTGAACAGCCACTGTATTGCTTTTTGCATCATGAGTGCGTCCCGGATCTTCCGCTGGTTCCACTGATGAAAGGTTTCTTGCAGCTCACACTCGGCCGTGTTGTATTAGTTTGATTATCGGAATAAATGATGGATACTTACCTCGTCTGCACAGAAAGTGACGGATAGCGTTCGGGCAAGAATCAGTGTCCAATGTGTGTGCTACTTCCAGATGTATTGCTCTGGTCGAGACGCATGTGAACAGAACTCTGCACCCTTTCACAGTACCGTGACGCTGCTTCACATGTAACAGTCCAAAATAGTCCACCTCCATGTTTGTGAACGGTGGCATGCAAGTACTTATATGTCTTAAGGGAAGGTTTGCTATTTTCAATCCTAGTGCCTTGCCTTTGATTATTCTCTGCCTTTGATTATGTGATTATCCTCCAGGTAATACATCCTGGTTGCCGGAACCTCCTCACTACAGAGTTTGCTGAGGGGGACATATATCTCTGACGCAGTTGTGAGAGCATATAGTTGTCATCTCTTCTTTTGTGAACAGTCAAGTTCCATGACTGGCTTCTTCTTCAAGTCCTTAGCAATCACAGATTCCGTGCTGTCAATATTGGGCACAAGCCACAGCTGATGGGGTAGGTTCTGCCAGGTATTCTGGACTGCACATTCCAGTAGGTGGGACCTTGTGTAGACTTGTGTAGACTGTTATGTTGGGTAGTTCCAGACTTTCATGCGTTGCACCTCCCTTGTTCACACGCAGTCTATTACGTGACTTCCAGACTGTCCAGCCAAGGTTGTGGCCACTATAACGAGGCTTTCTGTTTGGGTGATTCCCCTGTCCAACCATTCAGGAGCTTGTGTGTCATTGACTTTCCATTCATCTTCCCAGATGTTGGCCCTTGCCTCTTCTTTGGTTGTCTGGAGGGCAGGACTGTCTTTACCTCAGCTACACAAATCATTTCCTTTGCTGACACATGGCATAGGCCATTTATGGGTTGGTATGGGTGTTGCATTGTGCAGTGAAGAAGCTTGGGGTCTCTTTTGGGTCAAAAAACAGCCAATAGAGGCCCATGGGCTCTGTACCTCTACATTTGATGTTTTGCTGTAACCCCAATCCTTGTGTTAGCAGTTCAAGTCCCCTGCAGAGATGGCAAGTGCAGGTACTAGTGGGAGTGGCAAGTTCACATTGTCATACATCTTCTACAGTTCAGCTTCCAACACCACCACTAAGACCTCATGGAAAGAGGTGTTGTTAGGAGGTGGTGTTAGAAAGAGTTGTTAGTAGAAATAGTTGTTAGGAGGTGTTGTTAGAAAGAGGTGTTAGAAGGAGGTGTTGGAAGCCGATCTGTTGAAGACACATGACAATGTGAACTCGCCACTCCCACTGGTATCTGCACCTGCCATCTATGCAGGGAACTTCAACTGCTAACACACAGATTGGGGTTACAGTTAAACATCAAATGTAGAGATACAGAGCCCACGGGCCTCTAGAGGAAGTTGTTTGACCCAGAAAAGCTACACAGACTTCTTCACTGCACAATGTAACACCCATACCAAAGAATACTAAAGTATTGCTTGATATTATTTGCGATTTAAGCTTAACATAAAGCCTATTCTGGAATTCACATTCCAGTAGGTGGGACCTTGTGTGCACTGATCCACAGCTGCATGTGTCTTCTGTTTTGTAGTTCCAGACTTTCATGCGTTGCACCTCCCTTTTTCACACGCAGTCTATTACGTGACTTCCAGACTGTCCAGCCAAGGTTGTGGCCACTATAGCGAGGCTTCTGTTGGGGTGATTCCCCTGTCCAACCATTCAGGAGTTTGTGTGTCATTGATTTGCCAACAATCTTCTCAGATGTTGGCCCCTGCTTCTTCTTTGGTTGTCTGGAGGGCAGGACTGTCTGCATAAAACTGAGCCTGTGTGGGGGTGCTACCTGGCAATGCAAGGGGTGTTTAATGTCCCTCTCCTGTGTTCTCCATTCATCTTGAGTGATATGCAGTATTCTGATGTGTGGGTGTTGTGTGACCCTGCGCCTACAGACAGATGTGAGCCAATCAGGTGCTCCAAGTCTCGGGACAAACAGACAAAGCCAGCTGTAGGAAAAAAATCAAACATTTGTTCGAAGTGGAGCGGTGAATCAGATGAGACACATCTTGTCCACGAGCCTTTCCAGTGTGGTTTGACTTTCTTTGTATTGTCCTGCACACATCTGACACGCCCCTTTGCATCAGATATCATCTGTGTGACTACTCCATCTCTTCCAATACAAGTCAGCAAGACACTTCACTTGCTTCCAACTTCAGCGTGCATCCTTTGTGAACGGTCCAAGTGGCGTGACTATCCGTTCCTTCATTAGCAATAGTTGTTAGAAGTCAATGACTCAAGATCTGTTGGATCATCTGATGACTTGGTAAGTGGTCTGTCATTTAATATTGGTTCCACTACACAAAACAATGTTCATAAATGTTCATTGTCGACGGTTTGCTCCTTCAGAACAGACTATTATTTTCCTCACAGAACAAATCTGTCTCTCCCAGATCCCTCCAAAGTGATACCTGGCAGGTGGATTGAACACATTGATACATGGCAGGAGGATTGAACAGCCACTGTATTGCTTTTTGCATCATGAGTGCGTCCCGGATCTTCCGCTGGTTCCACTGATGAAAGGTTTCTTGCAGCTCACACTCGGCCGTGTTGTATTAGTTTGATTATCGGAATAAATGATGGATACTTACCTCGTCTGCACAGAAAGTGACGGATAGCGTTCGGGCAAGAATCAGTGTCCAATGTGTGTGCTACTTCCAGATGTATTGCTCTGGTCGAGACGCATGTGAACAGAACTCTGCACCCTTTCACAGTACCGTGACGCTGCTTCACATGTAACAGTCCAAAATAGTCTACCTCCATGTTTGTGAACGGTGGCATGCAAGTACTTATATGTCTTGAGGTAGGTTTGCTATTTTCAATCCTAGTAACTTGCCTTTGATTATTCTCTGCCTTTGATTATGTGATTATCCTCCAGGTAATACATCCTGGTTGCCGGAACCTCCTCACTACAGAGTTTGCTGAGGGGGACATATATCTCTGACGCAGTTGTGAGAGCATATAGTTGTCATCTCTTCTTTTGTGAACAGTCAAGTTCCATGACTGGCTTCTTCTTCAAGTCCTTAGCAATCACAGATTCCGTGCTGTCAATATTGGGCACAAGCCACAGCTGATGGGGTAGGTTCTGCCAGGTATTCTGGACTGCACATTCCAGTAGGTGGGACCTTGTGTAGACTTGTGTAGACTGTTATGTTGGGTAGTTCCAGACTTTCATGCGTTGCACCTCCCTTGTTCACACGCAGTCTATTACGTGACTTCCAGACTGTCCAGCCAAGGTTGTGGCCACTATAACGAGGCTTTCTGTTTGGGTGATTCCCCTGTCCAACCATTCAGGAGCTTGTGTGTCATTGACTTTCCATTCATCTTCCCAGATGTTGGCCCTTGCCTCTTCTTTGGTTGTCTGGAGGGCAGGACTGTCTTTACCTCAGCTACACAAATCATTTCCTTTGCTGACACATGGCATAGGCCATTTATGGGTTGGTATGGGTGTTGCATTGTGCAGTGAAGAAGCTTGGGGTCTCTTTTGGGTCAAAAAACAGCCAATAGAGGCCCATGGGCTCTGTACCTCTACATTTGATGTTTTGCTGTAACCCCAATCCTTGTGTTAGCAGTTCAAGTCCCCTGCAGAGATGGCAAGTGCAGGTACTAGTGGGAGTGGCAAGTTCACATTGTCATACATCTTCTACAGTTCAGCTTCCAACACCACCACTAAGACCTCATGGAAAGAGGTGTTGTTAGGAGGTGGTGTTAGAAAGAGTTGTTAGTAGAAAGAGTTGTTAGGTGTTGTTAGAAAGAGGTGTTAGAAGGAGGTGTTGGAAGCCGATCTGTTGAAGACACATGACAATGTGAACTCGCCACTCCCACTGGTATCTGCACCTGCCATCTATGCAGGGAACTTCAACTGCTAACACACAGATTGGGGTTACAGTTAAACATCAAATGTAGAGATACAGAGCCCACGGGCCTCTAGAGGAAGTTGTTTGACCCAGAAAAGCTACACAGACTTCTTCACTGCACAATGTAACACCCATACCAAAGAATACTAAAGTATTGCTTGATATTATTTGCGATTTAAGCTTAACATAAAGCCTATTCTGGAATTCACATTCCAGTAGGTGGGACCTTGTGTGCACTGATCCACAGCTGCATGTGTCTTCTGTTTTGTAGTTCCAGACTTTCATGCGTTGCACCTCCCTTTTTCACACGCAGTCTATTAGCCACTATAACGAGGCTTTCCGTTGGTGTGATTCCCCTGTCCAACCATTCAGGGGCTTGTGTGTCATCGCTTTGCCATTCATCTTCCCAGATGTTGGCCCTTGCTTCTTCTTTGATTATCTGGAGGGCAGGACTGTCTGCATACAACTGAGCCTGCGTGGGGGTGCTACCTGGTAATGCAAGGGGTGTATAATGTCCCTCTCCTGTGTTCTTTGTTCATCTTGAGCAATATGCATTCTTCTGATGTGTGGGGGAGAGATGCCGGCTATTCCCAACCGGCCCTTCTTCACGCACAATGCAAAAAAAGAAAGAAAATAAATGAATAATTTGTTCAAATTGTATGAGGGGCTGAATTTATAGGGCTGGATGACTCTTGAGGTCTTCTGAGTCCACTGTATGTACAATGTATTCTTCCAGTCAGTGCATGCAATTCTGCAAGATCAAAAAGTAAAACAATCAGTAATCCTATGCCCTACTTCAACTTCATCTCCATCTTGGTTGTTGTTCTCATAACCCCATGATGTACTCTGGGCATTGAAGTCGCCGTTGCTGATGTGAAATCTTTCTGGTAGTTCTGTGTACAGAAAGGGGATTTCGGGTGGTGTGAGACATTTGGGAGGGCAACCGTGATGGTTTCCATGTGCATTTACAAAGTGTGGGTCCAGACTTCCTCAACCTTGAGGTTTGGTTTGCTGAGAACAGCAGATCCATACCGTCTCTGTCAGATATCTATGGCCATGTTCATTCCAGTATGTCATTCAGGGGTCAAAGCAGTAGGGATCCATGGCCAAAGAGGAATATATGCTAGTAAAACATTGTTTGATATTATTTGCGATTTGAGATTAACATAAAGCCAGTAGGTCAGTCAGGGGGTCAAACGTATTCGATGACACCTTCCACAGGTGGTATTTTCTTCGACTTTGAGTTCTAGTCATGGTATGGCTTACGAATCAGAGCAGTAGAGATCTATGGCCAGTAAATTATTGTTTGATATTATTTGTGATTTGAGGTTAACATAAAGCCAGGTCATCTTCAATTTACACTTGTCTGGTCAATTTGGCCAGCTCAGGATATTCAATAAGTGAGAAGGCATCAGTCTTCTTGATGCACAGTCAGATTAATTATCTGACATGCCAACATATTCCCTTTGCTGACACACGGCATATGCCAGGTCTGGGTTGGTATGGGTGTTACATAGTGCAGTGAAGAAGCTTGGGGGTCTTTTGGGTCAAACAACAGCCGCTAGAGACCCATGGGCTCTGTATCTCTACATTTGATGTTTAGCTGTGACCCCAATCCTTGTGTTAGCAGTTGAAGTCCCCTGCATAGATGGCAGGTGCAGGTACCTGTGAGAGTGGCGAGTTCACATTGTCATGCGTTTTCTACAGATCAGCTTCCACCACAACCACTAAGACCTCATGGAAAGAGGTGGTGTTAGGAGGTGGTGTTAGAAGGTGGTGTTAGAAAGAGTGGTTAGAAGGAGGTGGTGTTAGAAGGTGGTGTTAGAAAGAGGTGTTAGAAGAGTTGGGGTTAGAAAGAGGTGTTAGAAGGAGGTGGTGGAAGCTGATCTGGAGAAGACACATGCCAATGTGAACTCCCCACTCCCTCTGGTACCTGCACCTGCCATCTATGCAGGGGACTTCAACCGTGAACACAAGGATTGGGGTTACAGCTAAACATGAAATGTAGAGAAACAGAGCCCATGGGCCTCTAGAGGCTGTTGTTTGAACCAAAAGAGCCCCCAACATTTTCACTGCACAATGTAACACCCATACCAAAAAGTAATATATGCCATAATATTATTTGCGATTTAAGCTTCTCTTATTCTTTCTTGTATCGTCCTCAAATGTCCAACTCAGTATTGTGTGGTTTTAATTATGTGCTTTACAGACTGCTCAGGCTCACCACATTCACATGCTGCACTGCCTGCCAAGCCCCACTTCTTCATAGCTGATTTGAAGCAGCCGACTCCAGTGCGCAGGCGGTTCAGTAGGGTCCATTGCTGGTGTGGTATGTCCTCTCCTTCAACGCCTGCTCCCGGATCCCAGATGTAGTGGTGAATACGGGAGGGCCCAGCAGACTCCCACTCCTGCTTCCAGGATCCCGCCAGCCATGCACTTGTGGACAAGTCCTCCAGGATGGAGCGAAGCAGCTCTTGTGCTGCATTGTTGTAAAGGTGGCGGGACTTGAGTCTGTTTGGAGGCTTTGTATCCACTGTAGTGTTGTGCAGGATATGCCAGTTGTGTATCTGGGCTTTCCTTGCCAGCTTGAGGGTAGCGTCCTCTCGTCTGAGGCGGGCCGGGGCAATTCCTGCAAGGACTGGCAGGTAGGACACAGGAGTAGGCTTCAGGCAGCAAGTGAGGGTTCACAGAGAGTTGTTGAATACAGTGTCAACCTTTTTGACACGTGGGATTTAAGATTACAGGTTTTGGAATGAAGATGGTTCTTCTTGGTTCTTCTTCGACTTTGAGTTCTAGACATCTCATGGCTTACGATGCAAAGCAGTAGGGATCTAACTTCACCTCCATCTTGGTTGTCGTTCTCATAACCCCATGATGTACTCTGGGCATTGAAGTCAACGATGCTGATGTAAAATTTCCTCTTGCATCTTTCTGGTAGTTCTGTGTACAGAAAGGGGGTTGCGGGTGATGTGAAACATTTGGGAAGGCAACCGTGATGGTTTCCATGTGCATTTCCATAGTTTGGGTCCAGAGAACAGCTGATCCATACCGTCTGTCAGATATCTATGGCCATTTTCATTCCAGTAGGTCATTCAGGGGTCAAACGTTTTCGCTGACAGCTTCCACAGATGGTTCTTCTTCGACTTTGAGTTCTAGTCATCTTATGGCTTACGATGCAAAGCAGTTGGGATCTATGGCCAAAGAGGAATACATGCCAGTAAAGCATTGTTTGATATTATTTGCAAATTGAGGTTTAACATAAAGCCAGTCCAAGGTATGTTGTGCCAAATGACATTGCAGGAGTCAAATTGGATTTGATTACAGGTTTGAAAGATGACATGATCTTACTGCATACTCCAGATAAGACTCACTTATGAATGAACCCGTCATGCAAATTGATTCCTGAAAGAGAAATCTCATGGATACCCCCGCACAGTTGCGCAATGGCTGGTAGGTGAGGGCTAACAGTTAAATGACCTCAGCTACACAAATTTAGAATGCATTCGCACAGTTGCGCAAACGCAAAAGATTTTCACACAAATCATCGAAGCCTAAAGTGACTAAACTGCCTCTTGCACAGTTGCGCAAGGGCTGGTAGCTGAGGGCTAACCGCTTAATATAATGTACTTTTAAAAAAGACCCTTCTTCCATTTGTTCAAATTGCATGGCGGGCTGAATTCATAGGGCGGGATGATTCTTGAGGTCTTCTTTGTACACTGTATGTACAATGTATTCTTCCAGACGGTGCTGTGCAATTCTGCAAGATCAAAAAGGCAAACAAGCGGGCAATCCTATGCCTTACTTCAACTTCACCTCCATCTTGGTTGTTGTTCTCATAACCCCATGATGTACTCTGGGCATTGAAGTCACCGATGCTGATGTGAAATCTCCTCTTGCATCTTTCTGGTAGTTCTGTGTACAGAAAGGGGGTTGCGGGTGATGTGAGACATTTGGGAGGTGAGCAGACTTCAGCATTCAGCCAGGGTTTCTGGTTGGGATGGATTGTAATATCCTTGGTGACAGTGACATCATCAACACACTTGCTAATAGAGCCTAAGACAGCAGACGTGTACTCCTCCAGGTCCACACCACCAGACTGTGATGTCGCTGCTTCTCTGAAGATGTTCCATTCAGTACGCTCAAAACTTGGAGCATAGAGTCAGCCCTACTGGGCCATACGGTGATGGTCTTCTGTGTAGGCTGCCTGGACAGTAGCACGGGGTGATAGACATCGACCAACATGATTGAAATATGGTCAGAGAGGCCAAGCTTGGGGCGGGAGACAGCTTTATATGCCGCCTTCCTGTTTCTGTACACACAATCAAGAATATTATTTCCCTGTGTTGGAACTTTAACCTGCTGATGGAACCTCGGCAAAGTGACCTTTAAATCAACGTGGTTGTAGTCACCACCCACCATGTAGAGCGCCTCCGGGTGCCTGTATTGTAGTGTGCAGATGTTGTCATGTAGCAGTAGGTTCATTCAGGGGTCAAGCGTCTTCGCTGACAGCTTCCAAAGATGGTTCTTCTTCGACTTTGGGTTCTAGTCATCTTATGGCTTACGATGCAAAGCAGTTGGGATCTATGACCAGAGTAGAATATATGCCAGTAAAGCATTGTTTGATATTATTTGCGATTTGAGATTAACATAAAGCCAGTCCAAGGTCTCTTGTGCCAAATGACAAGTCAAATTGGATTTGATTACAGGTTTGAAAGATGACAGGATCTTACTGCATACTCCAGATAAGACTCACTTATGAATGAACCCGTCATGCAAATTCATTTCTGAAAGAGAAATCTCATGGATACCCCCCACCCCAATCAACACCAACAAACAACTAGAAAGCAACACATTTGTGCTGCTTTTCATTCCAAATAAAAGCTGCACAACGCACAGCTTACCTCAGCTACACACATTTTTAACGCAATTGTGCAGTTGCAAAACTGCAAAACATTGTTCACCAAGTAATGGAGGCCTAAAACGACTAAAATGCCACTTACACAGTTGCACAATGGCTGGTAGGTGAGGGCTAACAGTTAAATTACCTCAGCTACACAAATTATGTCCTTTGCTGACACATGGCATAGGCCAGGTCTGGGTTGGTATGGGTGTTGCATTGTGCAGTGAAGAAGCTTGGGGTCTCTTTTGGGTCAAACAACAGCCGCTAGAGGCCCATGGGCTCTGTATCTCTACATTTGATGTTTAGCTGTAATCCCAATCCTTGTGTTAGCAGTTGAAGTCCCCTTCATAGATGACAGGTGCAGGTACCAGTGGGAGTGGCAAGTTCACATTGTCATGCATCTTCTACAGATCAGCTTCCACCACCACTACCACTAAGACCTCATGGAAAGAGGTGGTGTTAGGAGGTGGTGTTAGAAGGTGGTGTTAGAAAGAGGGGTTAGAAGGAGGTAGTGTTAGAAAGAGGTGTTAGAAGGAGGTCCTGGAAGCCGATCTGTTGAAGACACATGCCAATGTGAACTCACCACCCCCTCTGGTACCTACACCTGCCATCTATGGAGGAAACTTCAACTGCGAACACAAGGATTGAGGTTACAGCTAAACATCAAATGTAGAGAAACAGAGCTCATGGGCCTCTAGACGCTGTTGTTTGACCCAAAAGAGCCACCCAAGCTTCTTCACTGCACAATCTAACACCCATACCAAAGACTAATATATGCCAGTAAAGCATTGTTTGATATTGATATATTGATATTATATGATGCCAATGTAATGGAGGCCTAAAATGACTGAAATGCCTCTTGCACAGTTGCGCAATGGCTGGTAGGTGAGGGCTAACACTTAAATTCCCTCAGCTACACAAATTTAGAATACATTTGCACAGTTGCGCAAACGCAAAAGCAACGGAAGCCTAAAATGACTAAACTGCCTCTTGCACAGTTGCGCAATGGCTGATAGCTGAGGGCTAACCGTTAAATATAATGTACTTTTAAAAAAGACCCGTCTTCCATTTGTTAAAATTGCATGACGGGTTGAATTCATAGGGCCGGATGATTCTTAAGGTCTTCTAAGTACACTGTATGTATGTATGTACAATGTATTCTTCCAGACGGCCTCATGCAATTCTGCAAGATCAAAAAGGCCAACAAGCGGCAATCCTATGCATAGAGTTATAAGAAGAATAGAGAGGACACCAGATATCCCCGCCCGTCCACTTGCATTGTCTTGCTCACCCAGCGCATGAGGCATTTTCACCCATTCATCCATGTAGTAAAACGTGACGTAGTGGAGCCTATGTGACGCGTTTTGCGCCATAGTTTGTGTTCATGGACGCGCTGGGGCTCCAATTCATGAATGAGCACTTCCGGTATGAACGTGCAGTCAATACAAAGAAGCCTAGATGCGCGTTCATGTTTCTGGCCCCAACTGCAGTACCTCAAAACGGCCAACATTTCCATGGCGCTTCAGAGCTCCCCCAAGGTTCCGGGGGCTTGATCCTATGCCCTATTTCAACTTCACTTCCATCTTGGTTGTTGTTCTCATAACCCCATGATGTACTCTGGGCATTGAGGTCGCCGATGCTGATGCCGATTCCTCCCATCAGCCGCACTCCTCAGCCCCACGACCCCCACCGCAACTTCACGTAGACCGCTCCACGTGATAGGGAGGACGAGAGGCTCTTCCCGCGCGTCACTGGTGCACAAGGGGAACAAAGAACTTGAACAAGGAGAGGGAAAACCCAAAATGGGGGTCCTCGCATGACTGGCTTCATGGATGCGGCTCCCCTTTGACCCATGGGTCGTGGGGACATTATGCCTCACTCTGCTCGCAAAGGAGTACGGCACAAACGAAGCCTGCGATCCCCCGCACCCAAAAGGGTGACAGTTGAGTGACAGTTGAGCAGTGCTGTATTCAACCCGTGTGTATGTGGACCCCGTGACGGCACAACGCCGCTCCGGTCGTCATCCTAACACCACTTCCTGGTTATCTCCACCGCACAGATGACTTCTTCTTGTCAACTTCATGTTCTGTAAAGACAAAAAGAAAGAAGAACTAAGCATTTGAGTCGTGTCGGCTAACAGGGTGACATTTTGTTATTGTTATTAATCATCATCATCATCATCATCATAACCTGGTGGTCACTGACAGGACTGTGTCACCATTATCACATTTTACCATTAATTGTCACAAATAAATTTGATCAACAATTTAAATTGTTTGGCATGGAACATTTGCATCATTGATGTCATAACAGGTCATTGCAAATTAATTCTGTCTTGGCCATTCATACAGAAATGTGTTTTGCGGCCACTAGGCGCTAGAACAGGCCCATTTGAAAAATGTAGGGCAGAGTTTCTGAATTGGCATCCAGGGAGTGTGTGTGCTCATTTTGGCAGCGACCGGGCCAGCGGCGACTGAGATTAGGTGGTAACAAACTACGAGGACGCACGGACGGACGGACGCACGCACGCACGCACGCACGCACGCACGCACGCACGCACGCACGGACGCAGGGGAAAACATACTCTCCCCCATGCCTTCAGCTGGTGGAGACAATAATAATCAACAATGACAGCCTTTAAAGCAATGACAGTAAAGAGTTTTAAATGTGATGTAAAGTGTCATGAATGAAACACTCATCTAAAGTGCTGTTCCACTCATTTTGGAGCTGCACACTCTAGGAGTCCCCAGAAGTTATTTTGCTCACCACTAGGGGGATGTACCCTCAAGCCCTTACCATGATGATGTCACTTAAAGGAGCCTGAAACCTTGCCTCTATGTTCATTTTATCAGAATTCAGATTATGAAAAGAAATCTAAAATGTAGGCATGGTTATATTGATTGATTGATTGAAGAATTTATTAGAAGTTTGCAATAGAAAAAAGTACAGTTTCATGACAGTACAAATCACTGGTACAAGGTCAACTAAAAGGAGATCCTAGAAAGCCGAGGCTTATTTCCACAGTAACCACACTTTAAGTATCTCATATAACATTGAAAGACAGACGGATAGAACATAGTACTTTATCTAGGATAATATCAGTTTCAAAAGCATAACATCAAATACAAAAGGCAGAATACAAAGAAAAAGGGGGGGGGAGCATGGGGGCTTAGTCTATTTACAAGTCACGGGTAGCTGCTGTCTGAAGGTGACTTTTCATACCAATTTTGAAGGAGGCTAGGGATTTGCTCTCCTTTAGGGCTTGTGGAAGGGCGTTCCACATGTTGATGGTATAGCAGGAGAACGAGTTAGCGCCTTGTTTAGTGTTAAATCTACGCTGATGATGATTAGTGGAGCTGCCTCTGGTGTTATGATCGTGAACATCCTTGACCTTTAAGAAGTAGTTTGTCAGGTACATGGGAATCTTGGAGGTGTAGTGTATCTTGTACACCAGGCCCATTGCAAGATGCTGTACTCTGTCAGCTACTTTGAGCCACCCCACGCTTTCGTGGTGATGCTCGGTAAGGTGGGTCAGAGGAGGGAGACCAAGCACAACCCTAATTAGTTTGTTTTGGGCTGTTTGGAGCTTTAGCTTTAAGGCAGCTGGGGCGTCGCGATACCAGACAAGGACTCCGTAATCAATGAGGGGCCCAATAAGAGCACCTCCTAGTGTCTTTCGGGATTTAATATTGATCAGTGGGGCAACTCTTTGCAAGAAGCGAATTCGTTGATTGACTTTATTGATTACCTTGGTGGTCATTTTTTCACTGGATAGGTTAGCCTCCAGGATGCAACCCAGGTAGCAGATGTGGTTTTTTCTTTCTATCACAGTGTCACCTACTTTAATTGTGAAGTTCTCAACTAGGCTAAGTTTCTGACTAGATCCAAAGAGGATACATTCAGTTTTGCCTAGGTGAATTGAGAGTCTGTTGTCATTGAGCCAGGTGCAGATCTTGTTAAGTTCACAGTTAAGGGCCTTTTCAACCTGCAAAATGTCTCTGCCTGAGACTAGGAGAGCCGAGTCATCCGCGAACAGAAACAGATTGCAGTCACAAGCAGATGACATGTCGTTTACGTATATTAAGAACAACAGTGGTCCTAGTATACTCCCTTGAGGTACTCCACAGTTTACTGGGAGGGGGGGGGACAGGGTTCCGTTGACTTCCACCATCTGTTCCCTCCCCACCAAGTAAGAGTGCATCCATCTCACTGCTGTGCTATCAAGACCAATAGCTTTGAGTTTTTCGATCAGAATTGACCGATCGCTATGCCCCTCCTAAAGCCGTGCTTGCCCAATGCCACGTTTAGCGACAGGTTACTAAGGCGGGTGCCTTGGCAAGCTGCCATGGCGGCGTGCAGCAATAGCACCCAGCTGCAGACTAACCTGCCACAAACAAACGCACGTCCAGGAAGAAAACAATAGCCTATACTAAAGTCAGATTAACATACAGTACACAAGTTTTACCAGTTATATTTTCTCATGAAGTGCTCCTAAATTATTCCCGTGGGTTTGTGTAGGTCAGTGCAATCCGTTCTGTTTTTGTTTCAGTGTTTGTGACACGGAAGCGAGTGGGTGGGACGTTCGCGAACGAATCGAGTCTGTTGAACGACTCTTTGAAATGAACGATATGATTCGGTTCACAGTAGGGAGCCGTTCCTTTCTAATGAACAGTGGTGGGAAAGGTACTACATGTCTTTACTTAGGTAAACATATCAATACTGCAATCAAGTTTGGAATGTTATTAATGTACTAGAGTAAAAGTAAAATAGTATTGGTTTCAAAATGTACTTAAAGTACCAATATTAGAACGTACTCATTATGCAGAATGTCCTGTTTCACAGGTTTTCCAATGAGTAAAATGTAGAAAAATCATTTGCAAATAGCTGATCTACAAGCTCACAATGCATTGCAACGTGACACATTGTGAGCTTGTAGATCACCTATTTTCAAATGCCAGAAATGTATCCAATGGCAAAAATGTATAGGCCTATTTGGGTGGAAGTGATTTACAATCATAATCAAAATCTACAAAGTAACCAGTAACTAAAATGAGGCAGTCTTTTGAACGGCTCTTTGAAAGGAACGGATCTCAGAGATCCGGTTCACTTCAGAGAACCATAAATCCCATCTCTATCTAGCAGCCAGACTCGCGGTACAGCGATGCGCGCTGCCATGGCAGCTTGCCAAGTCAGCTGCGTTAGTAACCTGTTGCTAACTTGGCATTGGACAAGGACGGCTTTAGGAGGGGCATAGCGAAGGGCTAATAGAATGATCGACGGTGTCAAATGCCTTCTGGAGGTCCAGCATGACCATGCCACAATATTTGCCATCGTGAATTTCACGTTTGATGTAATCATTCAAATAGATGAGGCATGTATCTGTGGAATGGGACTCTCTGAAGCCAGACTGGAACTCGTAGATCAGTTTATTCTCTTCAAGATATCTAGCCACCTGTTCATAGACAATTTTTTCCATTACCTTAGAGATGGAACTAAGGATTGAGATTGGCCTGTAGTTGCCAGGGTCAAGTTTACTGCCTTTTTTGTGCAGGGGGGTTACCTTGGCTAATTTGAAGTCCTGGGGGACATAACCCTGCTTGATAGATAGATTAATAATATGGGTAATGATTGGGGCAATGGTGGCAGCTGAGTCTATGAGAAATTTGGGGGCAATTTTATCATGGCCAGCGGCCTTGAATTGAGGTAGGGTGCGCAGTTTTTTAAACACTTCATCAGTTGACACCGTGGCAAGTTTAAAGTTGTCTTTGCATACCCCAAGGTTCCTGTAGAATTTCAAGATGTGCCTAACACCAAACAGCCCAGATGGAGCGGGCAGTTTATTGACCAGATTTTTGGCCATGGAGGTGAAGTAGATGTTGAGATTTTTGGCTACATCAAGACTATCCGTGAGGAGGGTTATGGGAGTTTGGATGGATATGTTGCTGGCTATGGATCTGAGTTTAGCACCACAGCCTAGCTGGGTTTTAAATAGCTTCCATAGGTCTCGTGGTTTGTGGATGTTTTCCTCAACTTTCTCATCCAAGTAGTTTTTTTTGGCAGAAAGGATTAAGGAGGTTGTCCGATTTCTCAGTTTATTAGCCTCTAAACTGACTATTTCTAATTTGGCTTTAAGGTGTTTATTGGGGCCTTTTTTGAGTTTGTGATTATATTTGCGTTTCTCAGAGTATTTTTTGTCTCTGAGTTTCATTGATTCACAGATTTCCGAATTCCACCATGGCTGTGAGCGGGCTTTAACCCTGACCCTACGCAAAGGAGCCACTTCGTCTAGGGTAGTGTTGAAAATGGATTTAAAGCCTAGCCAGGCTTCATCGACCTGAGTGCTAGCTAGTCCTGGGGACCAGTCAGATTTCTCCAGTTTGTGGTTAAAGGCTTCGCTAGAGTAGGTTTTGAGGTTTCTAGCTTCAACTGTTTTGTGGCCGTCAGCTTTGGACTTATGTATGTTGTATATATATGTTGTTGTGAGGTGAGGGGGCGGAGTAATGCGTGCATATCATTATATTCTGGAAGTAGCCACACAGACTGAGCTGTCCCTGTCCGCACTTGCCGTTAGCATTTCGGAAACCATAATTAAAACTAGGCAGTGCAGGTGGAAATAATTATAAAGATTCTGCATATATTCCGTATATTTACCGGTAAAATTGTTCAAGTCTTTTACTAACAAGCCGTCTAAGAGCCTTATTGGTTTTAACTTTCTCAGCCGCGGGCTCTGTGGGCTGTTTACCACACGCCATGCTGTCTAATCCGCGGGGACAACCGGAGGGATGGACGCTGGCACTGTCGGCTATTTTCTGTGTGTCTGTTTGTGTGTGTGTGTGTGTTTGTGTGTGTGTGTGTGGTGGTGACAGTGCACACGCACACTGTAACGGTTTAGGCCGAATAGTAAAATGTTTGGGGTGCCAGCCAGGGAGTTAACCTGACAAAATGGCCAAAACCATTACACAAGGCTGCTATATAGAGGGTAGTAGGCACGCTCGCATATACACAACCTCTGGGAATACAGGGGTTCGTTCACGCAATAACGGACACCACACAGTAACTTGCAGTTCAAAAGGTAAGTTATATTGAAAGTTCAGTTCACGTATTCACAGTTCAGTTCACGTATTCACAGTTAAGTTCACAGTCACGTTTCAACAATAGCGTCGCGCATCACAGTTCGCATACAACCCGACAGTTCACGTCCCCAATCCACACTCCAATGTTAATGCACGCACGCAGTTGTACAGTGAAAGCCGTCTCCTTGTTTGTATTCGCACCGCACGGTCAGACCTGTACTCACGGCCAGGAACGGAAGTTTGTTGTTGAACTTGGTGAGCATCCACGCTCCGCTGAGGGTTTACTGTAGGTCACAGCAGATGCATCCTCCCTGCGCGATCCTCCAAGAACTCCTTCCTCCGGTGAAAACGAGGTGACCGCCGATATACGATAAACACTGTACGAGCTACAAACACAACAAACGTGGGCGGCCCAGCAACAATGGACGTGGCGTCCCTCTCCGTGGCTCCGAGCTGTCTCCTCGCCTGCAGACTCTCAGCAGCCTGAGTGACGTCACAGTTCATTCATAAAAGTGGTCGGAGCGGCGTGTGCGGCTCGCAGCGTAATGACGTTGAACTTGAACTAGTGGCGATTCTCCGCTAATCGTCACAACACACAACATTCACATGCACAGAACATAGCCGATCTACAAGCTCACAACGCATTGTGGAAGCAACGCGTTGTGAACTTGTAGATCGGCTATTTTTACTTTTACTCAAGTACATGTTGAATTCCGGGCATTTACTTGTAACAGAGTGGCTCTACATTGCAGTATTGATACTTTACTCAAGTAAAACATTTTGGTATGATAACCCTTTCTGAGACTCAGCTTAATTGATGTTATCAGCCGCTAGAGTCAATGTCTTAAAGGACCTACACCATGAATTTTCACTTTTTCTATTTTAAAACCTTTTTTTGGGGTCCCACTGGCACCTTCTATCCTCACAAAGTCCTATTTCTGACCATTGTGTCTTTCTCTGGTTTTGGGAAGAAAGAGATGAAAAGCTTTCCACGGGTTCTCAGAACAGTGCTGTTCTGAGAGTTGATCCGTGTGACGTCACACGGATTCCCGTTTTTTTTTTTCAGTCAAAAACATTTTTTTTTTCCAAAAAAATTGTTTTTCAAAAAAAGAAATTGAAAAAAAAAAAAGTTTTTTGAAAAAGAAAATTGAAAAAAAAAGAATTTGAAAAAAAAAAAAATTGAATTTTTTTTTTTTTCAT
Organism: Nannobrachium achirus; assembly: GCF_963921795.1. Classification (NCBI taxonomy): domain Eukaryota; kingdom Metazoa; phylum Chordata; class Actinopteri; order Myctophiformes; family Myctophidae; genus Nannobrachium; species Nannobrachium achirus. The sequence goes on from NC_137823.1 coordinate 62,752,314, forward strand.
TTTCCAAATTTTTTTTTGAAAACAATTTTTTTTTTTACTCTGATCCGGGGAGGAGTGAAGAGGAGGGGAGGGGGGAGGGGTGGAAAAACCCCACTAGAAACTAGAAAAACCCCACTAGATGCGCACCTGAGCAAACAGAGGCCGTTTTGGTATTGCAGCTGGAGAGCCTCATTATAGTAGAGCTAGAACAAACAAAAAGAATGGTCAGAGTGTTTGTTGAGGGTTAAAACCTGTCTAAGACTCAATTTTGAGCATATATTTATACAAAAAATATTGTTTTAAAAGCATGGTGTAGGCCCTTTAAAGCAGATTAATTTTGTGCTTTTTTCCCCTGTATAGTAAAGTTAATGGGACACCGACTCTAGCGGCTGATAACCTCAATTTAGCTGGGTCTCAGAAAGGGTTATCATACCAAAATGTAAACTAGAGACATGTAGGAAGACAAAAATGTAAAAAACGTATGGTCACCTTGGGTGGTACCAATTTGTGAAGATATCAGAATTGGCCCCTGGCCTAACATCAGCCGCACAACGTTCTGTCACGCACGGCATGACATGTCGGCTCGGAACGAGACAAAGAGACAACAAGCCGTGGCTAAAATACTCAAATTGAATATTAAAGTTTTTTAATATTATAATTTATACCTGCAAAGTAACTAAAGTCCTTCTTGTGAAAGAGAACCGGGCTATTAGTAACACACGTGAAGGAAGTAAGACAACCAACTTCTCTCCAGAACTGTGCATATAGGCACGGTAGCAGAAGTGTGAGAGAGTACATACACTCATATCTATATGCAGTGGTGGGAAAAGTACTCACATATTTTACTTGAGTAAAAGCATCAATACTGCAATATAGAAATACTCTGTTACAAGTAAAAGTCCAGAATTCAAAATGTACTTGAGTAAAAGTATGAAAGTGTTGGCATCAAAAGGTACTTCCAAGTATCAAAAGTAAAAGTACAAAATGTTTTAAAATAGCCGATCTACAAGCTCACAACGCGCCGCATTGCGACACGTTGTGAGCTTGTAGTTCGGCTATTTTCAAATAGACATGGTATAAAATAGGGCTAAAGTGGTTTTGTATGTTTTTTAATATTATAATTTATACCTGCAAAGTAACTAGTAACTAAAGTTTTCAAATAAATGTAGTGAAGTAATTTGGATCCGAGATGTAGTGGAGTAGAAGTAAAATTATTGGAACACAGTATAAGTGTATAGAGGGTATCTGCACATTTCAATTTAAGGACTTTAAAGACATTTTTAGTACCTCTGGTCAAACATTCAAAAAGTCAGAAATTGTGAAAATAGACGATCTACATGCTCACATCTGCTGGTGGCTATTTTCACAATGGAAGAGATCCGAGTCAAACTAAATGCAATGCCAAAAATTAAAAGTGTTTGTGCAGGGTGGGTGGGGGTCCCCAGTTCAAACATGATTATGTTGGGGGTCCCAGCCTGAAAAGGTTCAGAACCACTGCTTTACACCACTGTCTATATGCAATTTACAACCTGCATAGAATTCAAACTGATAACCTTGACTGGGTTAGAGGCGCTGGGAGATAAGTGGGTTTAGACATATATTATTTTACATTAGGATGTAGCCCGGGCTACGTCCTAATGTAAAATAATATATTTCTAAAGAAGAACAAAAATAAAAGGTTGTTATTTATAGCTTGTCAATTGTATATATATATATATATATATATATATATATATATATATATATATATATATATATATATATATATATATATGATGTGGTGTCATAATTAAACATAATGTTGACATGGCACACTGACTATCATAATTAAACTAAATGTTGATAATATGACACACTGACCATCATAATTAAACTAAATGTTGACATGGCACACTGACTATCATAATTAAACTAAACTGACTATCATAATTAAACTAAATGTTGACATGGCACACTGACTATCAAGAAGATACAAACATGGCACTTCATGTCAAAAAGGTTGCCGGCCCCTGGTCTATTAGGTATGGGTTCAGAATGAACAGAACCAGAGGCTGATGTAACAAAAGTGTCAAGTTTATGTAGAAAAATAATGTTAAAATACAGAAGGTAAGAGGGTTTATTATAGCTGTGGGAAATCATTATGCTAAAAGTGGGAGTGAAGGCTTCAGGGCCTACTGGGCCAGTGGGCCCTCTCTAAACAAGGGGTTCTCAACCTTTTCAGGGTGTGACCCCCAAAATAATCATATTTTAACTGGGGTCCTTAAATTGTCACTTTAGAAATGTGCAGATACCCTCCATACACTTTAACTTTATGTTGGTTTGTTTACTGTTGAAAGAGAAAACAATGTTGCACATCTGGGGACCCCCTGTGCCCATGAGAACCACTGCTCTAAACTAAACATACAAATCAAATTAAAATATAACGCAAAACCAACAGCAAATAAAGTAATTCGAGTAATTTAAGTAACCACGGCAAACAGAATCCAAACCATGCAATATGCCCTCAGCACAACAAACACAATCTGATAAAAGCCAGTCTCTAATGTACTATGGGCAAGGTTGGAAAAACAGTGAAGGTTGTAGGCTAGGTTAGGTTGGTTAGTTGGTTAGCATACTAGCCTACATCTGGTTACCCCTCAATACAGATTCATTACATTACACAAAATATAGCAAAATGACTCAAATACAACAAAATGCCAAAACATACCCAGTCAGTATATTCAAGGTTCCCACTGGATTACCCGGTGGGGATCAACTCAAAACTCCTCATGCTTCCATGTCCACAACAAACACTCAAATTCGGCTACTGGGCCAAAACAGGTGGCAGACAAAATGGCCACCTCTTATATGCACTACCCTTAAAGGGACAGTGCATATTAAGAGGTTGCCATGTTTGAGATGCATGGGCTTTCAATGGTTGGTGTTGCAACTCTAGATTCAATATATTAAAGCATCTTGAGTTGCAATTTGAGGCTTTTAATGTATTTGTGCACCAATGACCATCTGTTTCTGTCTCTATATTGTGGTATTGATACTTTGAAATAAAAATGAGAGCAGCCAACTTTTTCCACCACTGGTTGTGAGTTTCAGGAGAGGTTTAACAATGTATAACAACTAGAAAAATATTGTTCCTTCGAAACAATTGTGGGCTCGCTTCAAGCCAGAAAACAATGGCTATAAAAGTACAAAAAGTCAAGATCGCAGGCAGTGCTCTTTGACGTTATAGTCCAGTTCTATTTGTCCAAAAATGAAGGTTCGTTCAAATTTTCTGGAGATTAGGAAAACTATACATTTTTGGAAACTTCAGAGTGTAACAAATCAGAAAATCCATGATTCCATTTGCGCTGAAGCCAATATGGTGGTCATCTTGGACTTTGAAAAATGGCAACCTTTGAATATTCGTTTTTCAATATCTCGACTTCTAGATTATGTAGGGTCATGATTCTAGTGGCTAAATCAACATTTTTAGGGTCAGGAAATCCAATGGTGCTAATTAGAAATATTCACAAATGATCAATGGCACAGATGTGGGTCCTCATCCTTAATTTTGGTGGCAAAAGGTAACATTTTAATATTCGTTTTTCCACTGTTTTGAACTACAGTATAGGATCATGATTCCAGTGGTTAATCTATCATTTTTAGGAAATCAATATATTATCTACCATCCGGCGTACCATCCGGAGTACCATCCGGCGCCTCAGGGGGGGGAGGCGGCAACTTGCCCACACTGTGTACAGTGGGGGCGGGGAGCTGCTGACCTCAACTGAGGAGATAGTCGGGCGGTGGAAGGAATACTTTGAGGAGCTCCTCAATCCCACCAGCACGCATTCTGTGGAGGAAACAGAGCCGAGGGGCTTGGGGCTGGGTTGTCCAATCTCCGGGGTGGAAGTTTCAGAGGTGCTGAAGCAGCTCCGCGGAGGCGGAGCCCCGGGGGTGGATGAGATCCGCCCTGGGTATCTCAAGGCTCTGGATGTTGTAGGGCTGTCTTGGTTGACACGTCTCTGCAACATTGCGTGGACATCGGGGGCAGTGCCTTTGGAGTGGCAAACCGGGGTGGTGGTACCCATCTTTAAGAAGGGGGACCAGAGGGTGTGTTCCAACTACAGGGGGATCACACTCCTCAGCCTCCCCGGTAAGGTCTTCGCGAAGGTACTGGAGAGGAGGGTCCGGTCGATAGTTGAACCTCGGATCGAGGAGGAGCAATGTGGTTTTCGTCCTGGCCGTGGAACCATGGACCATCTCTTTACCCTCTCTGGGGTGCTAGAGGGGGCATGGGAGTTTGCCCAACCAGTCCACATGTGTTTTGTGGATTTGGAAAAGGCTTACGACCGTGTCCCCCGAGGGATCCTGTGGGGGGTGCTCCAGGAGTATGGGGTTGATGGCGCGTTGCTAAGGGCCATTCAATCCCTGTACCGAAGGAGTGTGAGTCTGGTCCGTGTAGCCGGCAGTAAGTCGGACCTGTTTCCGGTGGGAGTTGGACTCCGCCAAGGCTGCCCTTTGTCACCGGTTCTGTTCATAATTTTTATGGACAGAATTTCTAGGCGCAGCCGGGGGGCGGAGGGTGTCGAGTTCGGTGGCGGGAGGATCTCATCCCTGCTTTTTGCGGATGATGTGATCCTCTTTGCTGCTTCGAGCAACGACCTCCAGCTCTCCCTGGGGCGGTTCGCCGCCGAGTGTGAAGCGGCCGGGATGAGGATCAGCACCTCCAAGTCCGAGGCTATGGTTCTCAGCCGGAAAAGGGTGGAGTGCCCACTCCAGGTCGGGGAGGTGGCCCTGCTTCAAGTGGAGGAGTTCAAGTACCTCGGGATCTTGTTCACGAGTGATGGAAGGAGGGAGCGGGAGATTGACAGGCGGATCGGGGCAGCGTCCGCAGTAATGCGGACGCTGCACCGGTCCGTTGTGGTGAAAAGAGAGCTGAGCCGCAAGGCAAAGCTCTCGATTTACCGGTCAGTCTACGTCCCAATCCTCACCTATGGTCATGAGCTTTGGGTAATGACCGAAAGAATGAGGTCGCGAGTACAAGCGGCCGAAATGAGTTTCCTCCGCAGGGTGTCTGGGCTAAGCCTTAGAGATAGGGTGAGGAACTCAGACATCCGGGAGGGACTCGGAGTAGAGCCGCTGCTCCTACACGTCGAGAGGAGCCAGTTGAGGTGGGTCGGGCATCTGGTTAGGATGCCTCCCGGACGCTTCCCTGGGGAAGTGTTTCGGGCACGTCCAACCGGGAGGAGACCTCGGGGTCGACCCAGAACACGCTGGAGAGATTATATCTCTCAGCTGGCCTGGGAACGCCTCGGGATCCCCCCGGAGGAGCTGGTGGAAGTGGCTGGGGAGAGGACTGTCTGGGCTTCCCTGCTGAGGATACTGCCCCCGCGACCCGGACCCTGACCGGAAAAGCGGAAGAAGACGAGTACGAGTACGAATATATTATCTGAAGAGGCAGAGACAGATGATTTCTCTCCATGACACAAAATTGTGTAATTTATTTACACCCAACAGTAAATTGAATTGATTAAGTAAACTATCAAGTAAAAACTGGTAGGCTATATTGTTGCTGTCGGGTGGAAACCTTGAATGAACAAAGCAGTTACTTCTCAGAAAATGGAAACAATAACCTGTTCCAATGGACCCAATGAAGATATTTTTCATATGCTCTTGTCTATACTTTTTGTTCTTTCATTATTCATAAACCCCACGTATAGACAATTTCAGTGATAAGTTCTTCCGCAAATAGCAAAAACTTTCACCAAACAGATATAGGACCAATAACAGGCAAAGAGGCAGGTACAAAGCGGCCAGATCAAGTTGGGCTCCCATTGACTTTCTATACAGGAGGAAAATACCCAGAAAAACATTTTTTTTCTGGGTATTTAAGTAGGATCTGAGGGGTCTAACTAGGGTTTTGTCATGATGCTGAATCCATTGCAGGCATTTGTTTTGCACAAAAAACATTCCTTGGGCTAGGGGCCTTAGGTTTTTTTTTCTTTTCTCGTGCTAATCAGTCTAAAAGTGCAAAATTTAGCACAGATGTAGCTCAGGGCATGCTCTAATGATTTAGCTAGGGCGCCCGAGTGTGCGACATTCGGGGTCGCCACAGCGGCCAAATCAAGTTGGGCTCCCATCGACTTTAGTGATGAGTCATCACTTTTCAGAGTTTTGTGGGTGCTGTGGTGACCCCGAAGGTCGCCGACTCGGGCGCCCTAGCTAAACTTTTACAGGCGAATCCACGTTCAGCCAAAAATCACCCTTTGGCTCCCAGACTACAAAGGGACCAGGTGGAGAGAGTCAAAGGGGCAGCATAGTTCATAGTTCTGAGTGGGCAATCCGCGTGGCGCCTGGTCCAAGAGGGATAAGGCTAATCGTAGTCTGTGGGTCCGGTCCTGGTCCAAACACTGGGGATCTGTCCAAACAGGCTGGAATACAAGGGCGTTAGGCAAGGGTCAAATCCAGATACAGGCAGGGGTCAAAAACGGGCATAAATACAGGTTATAGCAAGCAAGAATAGATCAGCAGGCAGAGAATAGTGGCATAAGTGAGGCAATAAATACACTCAGTGGAAACAGTCATGCTTACCTGTAGCAATATAGCAAGAACACGGTTGTCTATACATCATCTTCAATGTTATAATTGCTGTCACTAGCTGATTTATGTTGACAGCCTTCATCGTTTTGGAAGTCAGTACTACACTGACATAATTCCATAGAGGGTAGCTCCACTGATCTGCAAGAACATCTATGTGACTCATTTGTTTCAGCTGGCCATCCTCGTCCTTGTAATATCCATTGTTGAGTGGGTTAAGGAACTCCTGCTGAGCTATGTGTGCCTGACTCCTCACTCTGGCCTCGATATGGACTTTTAGGACATGCTGCTTAAGAGCACCAAGTGTGAGTGGAAGCTAGCTTGACCCCTTCTGCCAAGTGTTTGCAGAATAGATGCCTTCTCAGCTTACCTTCGGTAAGTGCAGTGCATACAAACTTAGCTACTGTAGTTAATAGATCCTCTGTTACATCACTGGTTTGAGAAAGCATCTTCAGTGCCTTGAAGACTTCATCACCAGCTTTGAGGTAGCTGTAGATTGTAGATTTGCCTATCGAAAATCTCAGTGTTCCCAGTGTTGTCTGTTCCTGTAAAGGCATGAAATCAAAGACCATTGAATACAGCAAAGACTCCCCCATGCTTGTCATTGGGTCCGCTATTAGGACACACAAAGATTAACAGTGAACTGCACTTTAAAGCCAACAACTATGAAGAAGCAGACACCTTGTTGATCCACCTTACAGTTCTGGCTTCATATAGCAAACTCTTTGATGCACAGCTAATGTTCTTCTCCCCAGACACAGATGTGTTGTCCTCAAGGCTCTGAAGATGCTTTCTTAAACCATGTAACAGGATCTTCAAACTACAGTAACTAAAATTTCCACTGTAGGGCAGACCCAGAACTAGAACCAGAACTTCTGCTTTTGTTTCCATATAACTAGAACTAACCGGGCTCCGAGCAGCAGCGCTGCTGGCCCCGCCCATAGGTTCCCAGAACTCAAGTTTAGTTCTACTTCAGGAGCAGAACCGAAAAAAGGTTCCAGGAACCTTTTCTGGAACCAGGCTGTGTGCAATGGAAACAACACCAGAACCAAAAAAATAGGTTCAGGTTCTGGAAAGTTCTGGTTCCACCTTGCAGTGGAAAGGGGGCTTAAGTTTGTATGCACTGCATACTTACCAAAGGGGAAACACCCCTGAACTGAGATGGCATCTATTTGCAAACACATGGCAGAAGGGGACAAGCTTCCACCCACACTTGGTGCTCTTATGCAGCATAGAGTCCATATCGAGGCCAGAGTGTGGAGTCAGGCACACGTAGCTCAGTAGGAGTTCCTTGACCCACTCAACAATGGCTATTTCAAGGATGAGGATGGCCAGCTGAAATCAGTTACCTCACAGTACCAGAGGCAATCATTGAGATGGTCAATGTCACTGTCTTTGCATTTATTGATGTCACAATGAAGACTGTCAAGATACATTGACTAGTGACAGCAATGATGATAATGGGGATGATGTATAGATTACTGTGTTCTTGCTATTTCTACAGTTAAGCTTGCCTGTTTCCACTGAGTAGCCAGATCATTTATTGCCTCACTTATTCCACTATTCTCTGCCTGCTGATTTATTCTAGCTTACTATAACCTGTATTTGTGGCAGTTTTTGACCCCTGGGTTAGCCTGTTTAGACAGGACAGGACCCACAGACTATGACTAGCCTTACCCTCTAGAACCAGGCGCCACGCAGATTGCCCACTCAGAACTCTGACCCATGCTGCCCCTTTGACTACGTCAATCTCCACCTGGTCTTTGCTTCCCCCTCACTGAAAGTGTTTTTCTGTGGGTTTATGAATATTGAAAGAGCAAAAAGCATTAACAAAAGCATATGACTAAATAATATTTTCATTGGATCCATTGGAACAGGTTATTGTTTCCATTTTTTGAGAAGTAACTGCTTTGTTCATACAAGGTTTCCACCCTGACAGCAGAAATATACCAGTTTGTACTTGATAGTTTGAAACCTAATCGATTCAGTTTTATGTTGGGTGTAAATAAATGACACGATTTTGTGTCAATGAGAGAAATTATCTGTCTCTGTCTCCTCAGATAATATATTGATTTCCTTAACATTTTAGATTAACCACTGGAATCATGATCCTATGTACTGTAGTTCAAAATAGTGGAAAAATGAATATTAAAATGTTACCTTTTGCCCCCCAAATTAAGGATGATGACTCAAATCTGTGCCTTTGATCATTTGTGAATATTTCTAATTAGCACCATTGGATTTCCTAACCCTAAAAATGTTGATTTAGCCACTAGAATCATGATCCTACATAATCTAGAAGTCGAGATATTGAAAAACGAATATTCAAAGGTCGCCATTTTTCAAAGTCCAAGATGACCACCATATTGGCTTCAGCGCAAATGGAATCATGGATATTCGGATTTGTTACACTCTGAAGTTTCCAAAAATATATAGTTTTCCTAATCTCCAGAAAATTTGAACGAAAATACAAATAGAACTGGACTATTACTGACGTCAAAGATTGGTCCATTTTGTTCCAAAAATGTGTTGTGCAAAAGTTGACCCGCTGGTGGCGCTATAACAGGCCAATGTAAGAAGGGTGGTATCTGTTCCTTGACCTATTGGGAATGTGCTTGCAAGATTTCACGCACATTGCTGGCTGTGTTCATGATTTGAGGTGTTTTTGGCTTTGGCCACTTTTATTGCTGCTTGCAGCTATATTTATTATTATTATTATTATTATTATTATTTGTGTGTGTGTGCGCACTTCATAGGCATATTAGATAAAGGTCCTTAGATTGTGTGTAGAATGTTTCATGCAAATTGCAAAAAAAAAATCCTAACGGGTTTAAGCGTTTCACAAACTGCTCAAAATGATATAGCGCCCCCCTTTGGCCAATTGGGGTAAGATTGGTTTCAGTGATATTTGGACTAACACTCTACATCTTTGCCAAATGCCATGAACATGTTACTTTGCATGTATGATTTAGAGACAGAAGAATAATTTGCATAAAACTGCAATATTCATTGAATTATTAAAAAAAGCACGTTTCAATTATAAAGAAAAAATCCGATCTGACAGATCTTTAGATATTGGTCCAAAGTTCATGTAAAAAAAGTTTTGTGCACGTGACGTGAAAATTCCAGAATAAAAGCGGGTTTATGCGTTTTACGAACTGCTCAAAATGGCGGAAAATTGAATGGCGGAGCTTACTTAACAAAGACACAGATGTCTTCCGCTTGAGTCAAAGCACGCGTGTAAGCAAGTTGCATGACTTCAAACGAAACGAGTCATGACTTATGCCCGTTTGAAGTTTGAAATTTCAAACGCTTCGTATAGCGCCCCCCTTTGGCCGATTGGAATAAAATTGGTTTCAGTGATACTTTGACTAACCCTCTACATCTTTGCCAAATGCCATGAACGTGTAACTTTGCATGTATGATTTAGAGGCCGAAGAATAATTTGCATAAAACCGCAATATACATTGAATTATTAAAAAATCATTATTTAACGTACAAACTTCTCACCACATAGCCTGTGTAGATATAGGTTCAAATTTCATGTGAAAAAAGTTTCGTGCGCGAAAAGCAAAAATCCCAGGAGGAGATAGATTTTTACTGTTTTTCATATTATTCAAAATTCTGGGGCATCTAAAGGTCAAAGGTCAAAAGTCAGAGCGTAAAAGTTGTTCGGCATGAGGAGACGCATACGTGTATACAGGTTTCATGGCTGTACGTATAACAGAGCATGAGCTATACCTGTTCAAAGTTCGCACTTTCGAAGGCTTCCTACTGCGCCACCATTTGGCCGATTGCTTTAAAAAATTATAGCACACTTCGCCACTGTAAACCGAACACATTGATGTTTTTATTTTCATTTTCTCACTAAGTATGTAGGAGTAGAAAGGAACCGAAATCCCGTCTACTGATTGATAGATAAATAATGACAATATCTAAAGTGTGCTCGCCTTATAGGCGAGCCCACAATAATGACAATATCTAAAGTGTGCTCGCCTTATAGGCGAGCCCACAACTAGTGAAAACAGCAGATCCACAAGCACACAACGGCGTTGTGTGCTTGTGGATCGGCTGTTTTCACTAGTTTTGTGCGACAGAGGTTTCTGCCCGACAGTGACGATATTTTAGTGATTATGTTGTGAGGAAAATGTTGAGATAATAGCCATTTTGGTTAGAACTGACTGAAAATAACTTTGTACTTCAAGTTTAAAATGATACTGAATATTTCTTCAAGTGTCCAAATAAATTTCATTTATTATCAAATTATCTCGCGGCACCCTGGACTACCGTTGCGGCACCCCAGGGTGCCCCGTCACCCACTATGAAAACCCCTGTTCTAAATAATAATGATAACAGGAACGGTTTGGGACATTGAATTGGTAAATTGTGATTCATAAACCTGTTTTCTTTCCATTGAACAGGAGTCTCTGGGCGAACACCTTGAAAGCAGACGATGGTTTGATGACAGAGAGGACTTCACTGTCCTTCTGCAGGACACGCCTCTTATGAGAGACCCCGCCTCCTTTGCTGTAAGTGACTGATGTTTGACCCCATCTGCCCTCCAGTATTGTTTTCACTTTACACGTTTGTATGCAATTATTAATATCATATCATATCATAGCATATCATAAATATAATATTTTATACATATTTTTCAAAATAAGGATTCTAGGGTTCAGTGATTAACACTTTGCCGTCCGAAAAAGAATGGTTGTTGGTAGATTAGCCGTGAAATTTCTATTATTATATTATGATCTGAACCGCATTCATTTTACCAGACATCCAGCGCTATATCACGTGGTCTTCATCCCCCATTACCATACCGCGATCCCCCGTTGTATACTCACCCCAGTTCCCAGTGAAAAACTCAATCTGCATTGGCTTAGAGTGGGAGATTCGGCTGACGCATCATGTCCCACGTGCGTTTCGCGTGCGCGATCCGTTCACGTAAATGTCCCCTCAAATAATCCACGTGTGACTCAAGAGTAGAACTGAAAAGTTTCGCTAGCATAGCCACCAGCACGGCTGCAGTAGAAGCACTCGTGTACAGACAGTAACCGAATGTGGGAAGGTGCCTTGGAGAAGGAAAGGGCCATGACATCACTTCTGCTTCATGTCAGACCAGCCATGAGCTATCGATGCACGAGTGGTGACTAGGGAAGGTTAGACGATCGCCGATTTTCGGATGAAAATCATTTATTTCGGTAAATACGGGAAAGTACGGGAAAAGACGAGTGGCTGAGACCCCCCCCCTAGGAAGTCCGATATAGTACGGTTTTAATATTAAGGGGCTCCCCGTGGCTTGGAAAGGGTTAATGTAAAAAAAGAAATAATAATAATACCGCATAAAGATTTGGCGCCCCCCCTGTATTAACTATGAGGACCCCCTAGGGGTCCCAGACCCCCTGTTGAAGACCCCTTGCTCTAAATGAAAGGCAATGCACCAAGCAGCTGAACTACAGTATGCATGCACACCTCTAGGTTACCTCAGTGCACACATTACACAGATCATTAAGAAAAGGAAAGGATTTAGGGGGGCGCCTGCTGGCCTACTGGACTGGTCCAGGCGCATACCACTTAGGCATTGCCACATAGGCATGGATTCCTGGCGGTGGCGGCGGTTCGATTCCAGTTGACCTTTGCCGCGTGTCAGTCTACTGTCCTATAAAGGCATAAAAGCCCAAAAACAAATCTTAAAGAAAAGGAAAAGATTTGAACAGACATTTTTATTCATGCTCTTTCAACAGCATGGCAGAGTGCCCAGACTGCCCACTGAGTCTCAAGCATCGCGCCACGCTGATGAGCTGACCATACAGATGTGGGCTAACCTGGTAAGGATCACCGCACATCCTGCTTCTCACCTCTGCTGTCAATTGTATGTCACATCGCTATGGCAACTGGGCAAACTCGGTTTATTCACACACCGGTGTTTGTAAAGTTGAGGGTCAAATCCTACTGATTTGTAAAGTGACAGCTTGTATAAGTGAAAACAGAGAATCTCAGGGAACCTTCACCTATGAAATCTAGATGAACGATACCTTCAAAATATGAAACCTAAGCTCTGCTTTATATAGGAAGAAACGTGGCATACAAAACGATTTATTTGGCATTCACTTGACATCCACGTCTGCTCTCCCTCAAGCTCAATAATACACTGAAAAACAACAATAGAATCCAAGGCTTTTCCTGTTTTAGCCGCAAAGCATTATCTCCTAACTGTTAGCCAAAACGATATAAATATGTCTGTATTAAATTAAATTACTCTTTTTAACTCTTTTTTTGTCACAATATAATCATCTAAGTTACAATAAAATATCCTGCACAACCTTCCTGTTAACCAAATACTGTTTCACAAAACGGCAGCTCAGGAATCAGTGATGGCACTGAAAGGTTTGTGTAAAATGATTAAAAAGCTATTGGAGCAGGCAGGGTATTACAAAGCTTTATTTTCCCCTTGCAATGTCATACTCGCCATGAAAAATAAATGTCCCTTTATTCTACATTTCATAAACCCTGACAATACAACACTGCCACAAATTAAGGGTGACCCAACCCCACCATCAAACATCTGAAATAGCATTAGAGGCATATTTTTTTTATCTCCATTCAGCTCTTGATAGAAATACTAACATATAACAGATCATTTAAGTTTGAACAGAGTTTGCTGTATTTTGGTAGCCTGGCTCCAGCCCCTGAATCACTAGCCACGTGTGAGTGAAACTAGATGAAAATTCAGTGTCAGGCTAGCATTTTGGTTTAATATTACAAATGGAACCATCCAAATGGAACCAATAAATGAAACCATCCAATGGACTATTAATCATTTAGTCAATCATTAATCATTTGGTTCCACTTGGTTCCATTTGGACATGCTCATTATTAAATGAACATTGAGCATTTTAAACAAACAAACAAACTAACACGCACTCACGCGCGCACACACACACACACACACACACACACACACACACACACACACACACACACACACACACACACAGTCATTGTCTTTCCTACTTGTTGATGCAAGTGATTGAATGGCGTGTCTGTCTCCTCAGCTACAGCCTCAGAGTGTCCAACAACACAACACAGAGGACAATGGAATGAGCATCCCAGTGCCTTGTCCTGGTGAGGTAAGAAGACACAACTCTTACTCGCTGATACAAGTTTGATTTGTTCCACTTCAATCAGTCTGTGGCCCTGATATGGCTCTGTAAAATACTTAGAGTCGTCTAGCCGTAAGCTTGTACTGTAGACTAGAAATCTTTTGAAAATCTTTATTAAATGTTCATCATTGCATATCTTCGCTGTCGGGCAGAAACCTCGTATCTCCAGGTTTCAGATTTGTAAAGTTAAAGCCCTGCTTCATCAGACAAGGCAGTCGCACAAAAGTAGTGAAAACAGCGTTGTGTGCTTGTAGATCGGCTGTTTTCACTAGTTTAAATCATTTTTAAAATGATTGGACAAGGTTTTCACCCGACAACGACGATATTTAAACAAGTACACCAGATAGAATGCACACACATGAAGACAGCAGATCTACTGTACAAGCAATGTATGTGTCACATAAATTATACGCATGAAATTCTTTCACGTTCAATACCGTCTTTCTCATCATGTCCCTCCTCCACATACTGTACATTGTACTCTCTCTCTCTCTCTCTCTCTCTCTCTCTCTCTCTCTCTCTCTCTCTCTCTCCAGGACCGTCCCTTCCTCAGAACAGAGAGGAACTCTCCATCGTATCGCCACAGTGAGGCTTCTCCTCTGCTTCACCCAGTGAGTACAACATACCGGTAGCAGCAGCCTACTAGTATCTCTTTGACAGTACAGTATAGCATGAGGGACAGCTAGGGCCACATGGAGGTCCTAGCGACGCTGTCCGTCTGCGTTGTTCTGGTGACCGTTGCTGTTGTTGACGTGCGTGTCATGTGCCTTCAGATCACGGGCACAGAAATGCCCTGTGAGGACCTCGGCCCCTCCCCCTCGCCACCCACCACAGGTAAGAATCTACCCGGCCTTCAGGTGCCAACTAACGATGATCCCAGTGGATCATAATGCGTAATAAACAAAAGAGTGACCGCTTGTTTGGTTGTATTATGTTATACTTTACTTTGTTACATACCGTACAAAAGAAATGTGGATCTCGGACTGTCCCATTGACATCCGTTATAATAAATTATATATTTAGACTATGTGAAAAGAATTAGCGGAGGCACATATGGCCTACTGGCTGGCAGCATGCATTCAAAGATTGCTGCGTGTGTATGTGAAATGGTGAATGTTAAAGGGGGCGTGACACGGCCAAAACAGCTAATTATGGCTATCAAATGAGCCAATTTTTTTAATGATGTCATGTACCCCCATGTTAAATTACCCAATCAAATTAATTTATTGTAGTTACTGTACTGAAAGTAGTACTTTCTGTACAGTAACGGCAATACATTATTTTGATTGGGCTAATATGGGCGGAGGGGCGGAGACTCGCGGAGTCGAGTATCCATATCATTATCTTTTGAAACTGCCCCAAAAAAAGCTGTCCGAGGCGTGTTTCCGACTTTCTAAACCAACTTTAAAACTATCAGTTCTAGGGGTAAAAATTATACACCATTCGCTATAAAATGGTAAAAAAGTACATGTCTTCTTCAAAAAAAGGTGTCAGAGATTCGTTACGAGAGTCAACACGCTTCTCCCCGTCTAAGGGACGGTTTTGTCGGCCATACCCTGCTGTGTCTTCCGCTAAACCTGACTGGAGGACCTGGCCGGGACGCGAGTTTCTAAATTCTAGGCGCACTGGGGGAAAACCGCGCCCGCACGGCTGAACTGGAGGTAGTGAGGCGAGTTTCTAAACTCTAGGCGCACTGGGGGAAACACCGGAGCAAGCTTAGAACGAGCGTCCAGCCATCTCCTCCTCCTCGGCAGCTTTGAGCCCTTTTAGCAGACATATGTCCTGCTGTCTCGGAGGACTGAGGTCCGTGGCTCATACACTCTGTGTGTGTAGCCTGTGTGTGTGTGTACACACACAATAGCTCTCGCAAATAGCCGTGCGGTGCAGCGCTAGCGGCTAGCCACGCTACACGCTAACAACAAGGTTGTGCGCGGCACCGCACGACGGACGAAGTATGCATTGCGCGGCACCGCACGACGGACGAAGTATACATTCACCACCAACTGATACGGCCCCGCCTCCTTCTCAGACTGTTTGAAGAAACACCACGTGACCTACTGTATCATAATGTTAATTTTCGGCCGGTGTCGCCAGTCCTTTAAGTACATGTTAAAAAGCGCATTTTAGTGGTTGAAAAGACAAAGGGTACAAAAAGGGCTCATTGAGGATCTCTGTGTTTTTTCAGTCCATACCCTCAGGCCAGCGGACATCAAAGTAGTGGCTGCTATAGGAGACTCTCTTACAGTAAGTTCAACATTATTTGTGACCTGCTTTGCCAGATATAGCCTATAATCAACAGACTAGAGAGAGACTGCAATTTCAAATGTACAGCTCTTAATCCAGAGCAGTTTACAGTAAGCAAGGAAAACACAAGGTGATACATCAAATGCATAGATAAAGTAATCTTGGAGCATAGGTAAACCAAGAACCCATCATCAGTCTAAGCAGTTTGATATCAAAAGATCTAAAGAACGGTCTACAAATGACCTGGCATCTGTCTACATAAGACTACAGTTACAACTTGACATGTATGCCTACCCTCAGTGGCATTCCCATTAGCCTATCAATCAATATTAATTGTACTTTGCCAAAGGACATCTTGCTAAAATAGTCAATCTACCAGCTTGCGATGCGACCAACTGAACTTGTTATTTATAATAGATCCAAGACACAGAGATGATCTTCCTTCTGTAACATTACATGACCCTCTCTCACTGGCAGGCAGGCAACGGTGTTGGAGCCAAGAACCAGAACAACATCCTGGATGTGCTGCGCCAGTTTAGAGGATTGTCCTGGAGGTATTTTAAAATGTCAAGGTCTCCCCTTAACTCTGACAGTGTACAAATGGAACCAAATGGACGGTCATTTGGTTCCATTTGTACACTGTCAGAGTTACAGACTTGTGTGGGTCAATTTAGACCCCACTAAAGGAACCCACAGAGTCCCTGGAATCCACTTTGAGATACACTGTTGTAAGCTACTGTACTCTGCTGAAATGCCCTCCTTGTAACTTCCACATTTTGCTCTTGGCTCAGCAAAAATATTTGTGTGTTTTTTTGATAGTCGATGTGAACACTGCCATCCACATAACTTTTTAAAACTATACTTTTATAGTTATAGTTCTCAGTGGGAATGGCCCTTTAGTCTGTTCTCTAACATCGCACCTGATCTAGATACAGCATAAATGAACAACGGTACGAGTGCTTCAACGAGCATGCCCTAATGCCTGAAATGTTTTCCCCTCACAGCATTGGTGGAGATGAAAACCTTACCACTGTCACCACTCTGCCCAGTGAGTCTTACGTCTGCATTGTGTTTGTGTCGTGTCTGTAGTATGGTTTTCAAAGTGCATGCAAACATTTTGAGCATGTCGTTATTGTCAAAAGTCGTCCGTTTGTTTTAATGAAAATAGCCTACAGTATCTGCAAGCTGACAATGTGTTGGTATGGCATACCAACGCTTAATTTAATTAGGCCTAGAATTATTGAATGCTTTAACCAGTGAAAAATAGCAGATATACAAGCTCACAGCCGCGCTGCGAGCTTGTAGATCTGCTAGAATAACTCATATACTGTTTGTTTCTTTGTTCTCTGTTAGACATCCTGAAGCATTTTAACCCTCTACTGACCGGCTACTCGGTAGGGATGGGTAAGCAGGACACGCCTCAGGCCTTCCTCAACCAGGCTGTGGCCGGAGACAGGAGCAGGTGAGTCCTCCCAGAAAGCTCTCAAAGTATTTCTACATTGTGCTATTGGGTCCGTTTCTCAGTGGTTTTGTCAACTATGAAGGTTAAATAAAAAATTGAGCTCCCATGTCCCTCGCAAAAATGCGGGCAAAATGAAGTTTGTGTCTCATTCACTTACTATACACTATTATACTATAAAGGAAAAAAACTACCCCCAAAATCTGCTTTAAGTAGCATGTGAGGGGGGGGGGGGGGGGGGTACAGTACACGTACAGTATGTACTAGCAACATATTTGTTTTTGAAACGTTTGAATAATATTTGACATTTTTCAGAAAACTTAGGTCAGGCCTAAATGGGTTAAAGCAGATTTTTTGGGGGGATTTTTTCCTTTATAGTAAGTGAATGAGACACAAACTTTCAGCGGCTGTCAAACATTTTCCCTGCATTTTTGCGAGGGGCATGGGAGCTCAATTTGTTATTTAGATGACAAAACCACTGAGAAACGGACCCCTCTCCACGGTCACGGAAGTATCGGATTCGACCCAACAATATTGCTTCTTTTACCTCAGAGTATTTCCTATAACTCAGATTATTAGTATTCTGTTTTCAAATGAAGCATGCCCAGAGGCTGTTGTTTCGCTCCTCTCCGTCTCTCCTCGTCCGTTGTGCCTTGACAACATTTCAACTGTTTTGACACTCGTCATTCGCAGCCAGTGTGTTTTTCACACCAAGCACTATAACAATAACAATAGAAAGTGTCACACTTCTAAATATCTCTGTATCTGTCAGTCCTCGTCCATATTCGAGTGGTGCTAACCATTCCATTCTTGTCCCTTTTATGCCCATATATAGAGATCCATCATGTCATCAATATTGAGCCCATATCTTGGAATGCCCATATATGGACATACTGTGTCAGTCTCATGTGGTCTATGATGTCAGACATATATGATGTCAGTCATCTCCATATTTGTGAAAAGTTGAATTTTAAATTAAAGTCAATTGAGAAAATTAATTCACAAATACATGTACAGTATATACTACAGTATATGTATTAGATTACATTATGTATTACATTATACTACAGTATATATAATGTCTTAGCAAAATGCACGGAATCGATTCCCGATGAAGCCGGTGGATTTGACATATGGCCCAAGTGTGTGACACCAAAAGTGTGTCAGGAGTAGCGTGGCAAAATAAAATTGATCTGGAAAGGGAAAGAAAGAAGGAAAGAAGGAAAGAAAGAAAGAAAGAAGGAAAGAAGGAAAGAAGGAAAAAAAGAAAGAAAGATGGAAGGAATAAAGTCGGACACTGTAGTCTGGTTGCCCTACAGGTAATACAGTATCTGACTTAAAGTCCTGTTCGCAATTTGGTGTTAGGGGAGTTTCTCACCTGAACTGAGTCAGTGGGTCCCTAGACATGAAAAATCACAGAGGTGCTCGTCCGCCATAGTGCCAGGAATGGCGCAATGGCCAAATCAAATATGGCTGCCATCGGCTATGATGAAAATCCAACTTTTCTGTTTCTGGGTGTATATGCACATGTAATACCTCTATTTGGACTAACTGTGGTGTGGGGAATTCATTTCTGATATTGTTTTGACCATTTTGGGTGATTTGGACCTCAAAAGGTCATGGTCAAGGTCATTTTGCTATTCCGAAGACCGTGGGCCATAACTTGGCCATTGTTAGGAGTAAAAACAGGTGCAGTAGGTCTAAATCAACTAATGCTGACATGTATAATTCATTTCTGACATTGTTTTGATCATTAAGGATCATCTTGTCTTTGAAATATCAATGTCAATGCCATTTTCTAAAAACGATTTTGTTCATTACTTGCACTTTTATAGTATTTTTTGTAAGTTTGTTACTATTTTATAGTAAGTTTGTTTTGTTTATAACAAAAGACATACTAGTGGGAAATACAACAAGTAAACATCCACATTTAACTTTAAAGGGGGGTTTTAAATGGGTGTTTAAATGAGCAAATAAGACTATTTACGAATAAAAGTGACAAATAAAATCACACAACAAAAGCACACACAAAATTAAATAACAATTTCCAAAGTGCACCATATTGGGATTGTGTGCATCCAAGTTAGTATGATGTGTTTTTACAGGATGTATTCAGCAAGGCAGCCATATCCTCGAGAGTCGAAGTGTTCCTTGCATCCGTCCATGTTCCATTGGTTCTAGTCTTTCCTCAGGTTCCTTGGCTGTTGCAAGCAGGTGGCAAGACATGCACTAGAAAGGTGCCTTGTTGGTCTCAGGCAGCAGTTGTACTTCTCTGCTACCAATGCTGTCTTGTTCTGTCAAGGTCTTTGCCTCTCCAAAGTTTGTTAGATATTGTATTCGGTCAGAAGCCATAGCTGCATGCTTAGTCCCCACCTGGCCCATGCAGTCATCTCCAGTTTCCAAGGCATATGTCCCCTGATCACTGTCTTGGCTAGTGGTGCTCCAAGATGAGAGACTGCTTGATGCTGTAGAAGCATGTGCCGCTGCACACCTAGTGCCATACTGCTACCAGATCTACTTAATCCCCAGTGCTTGGAAGTATCACTACGACAACTCTCTGGGGTCCACTCATAATCCTGGCGACCCATTATTCCCTCCATTAGGTTAGGGTTATGGGTAGGTTTAGTTATAATAGGGCCAGTTGACTCCACATGTACCAGCAGCTTGGTGACAGCCTCCTCAATCTAGTTCAATCTTTGGGATCTCTTCATCTCCAGCCCCTTTTGCAGGGAGCCACTCATCATCATCAGAGATAACAGAGTCGATAGACGCACCCATCCCTCATCAACTTTACACATTCTGGGTGTCTGAGGTGAACAAACAGCTCTCCAGCTGTGTGTTCGGAATATGGTGGCCATTCAAGCTTGTGGCGATGTAGGTAGAACGGCTGCCTTGGAATCTGAAGGTTCCAGGGTCGATTTATGTCTCCTCCTGCTTATTTGTCGAAGTGTGCTTAAGCAAGACACTGAACCCCTAACTGCTCCCGATGAGCACCTTGCATGGTTTCTTGGTGTGAATGTATGTGTGAATGTGTGTGTTAATGGGTGAATGTGAAATACATTGTACAGCGCTTTGGAGAAGAGCGCTATATACTGTAAATGCAGTCCATTTACCATTATCAGCTCTGTTGTCTCTGTTGATGATGTCGCTAGTGGAGAAGAGATCCCAGACATCTTGAATAGGATTAAGGAGGCTGACACCTGGTGCATGTACAGCCTCCATTATAACTAAGCCTATCCCTAACCTTCACTAACCTAATGGTCAGAATAATGGGATGTCGGAACTATGAGCGGACCCCAGAGAGTTGTTGTCTCCTTCACATTACTGCTATACTACACCCCATATTTCCAAGCACTGGGGATGAAGGAGATCTGGCAGCAGTATGGCACTGGTGAGACTCACTTGCACTGCATCAAGCAGTCTCATCTTGGAGCACCACTAGCCAAGACAGTGATCAAGGCACATATGCCTTGGAGACAGGAGATGACTGCATGGGCCAGGTGAGGATTAAACATGTAGTTATGGCTTCTGACCGAGTACAATGTCTAACAAACTTTGGAGAGGCAAAGACCTTGACAGAACAAGACACAGTATTGGTAGCAGAGAAGTACAACTGCTGAGACCAACAAGGCACCTTTCTAGCGCATTTCTTGCCACCTGCTTGAACAGCCAAGGAACCTGAGGAAAGACTAGAACCAATGGAACATGGAACAGGGCATGACATAAAGGCTTGTCCTGTTGTCCGGGACAAGTGCCCATACTATGGAGTGGAGGGAGCAAGGGGGGTCATTAGCCGTCCTTTTGTTATTATTTCAATGTATGAAATTTTTATCCGGACAAGTGACTTTTGTCTCCGGACAAGTGAATGGGAAATATACTTGTCCAAAGGACAACTGCCTCAAAAAGTCAATGTCAAGCTCTGATGGATGGAAGGAGCACTTTGACTTTAGTACACTCCTGCCATTTCTGAAGCAAGACACTCGACACTGATGGAGTTCTGTGCATCATATTTTGCCATGGAACAATGCCAAATCAATCCTGTAAAAACACCTCATACTAACTTGCATGCACACAATCCCAATATGGTGCACTTTGAGGGAAATTGTTATTTAATTGTGTGTGTGATTTTGTTGTGTAATTTTATTTGTCACTTTTATTCATAAATAGTCTTATTTGCTCATTTAAACACCCATTTTAAACCCCAATTTAAAGTTAAATGTGGATGCTTACTTGTTGTATTTCTCACTAGTATGTCTTTTGTTATAAACAAAACAAACTTACTATAAAATAGTAACAAACTTTCACAAAATACTATAAAAGTGCAAGTAATGAACAAAATCGTTTTTGAAAAATGGCATTGACATTGATATTTCAAAGACAAGATGATCCTTAATGGTCAAAACAATGTCATAAATGAATTATACATGTCAGCATTAGTTGATTTAGACCTACTGCACCTGTTTTTACTCCTAACAATGGCCAAGTTATGGCCCACGGTCTTCGGAATAGCAAAATGACCTTGACCATGACCTTTTGAGGTCCAAATCGCCCAAAATGGTCAAAACAATATCAGAAATGAATTCCCCACACCACAATTAGTCCAAATAGAGGTATTACATGTGCATATACACCCAGAAACAGAAAAGTTGGATTTTCATCATAGCCGATGGCAGCCATATTTGATTTGGCCATTGCGCCATTCCTGGCACTATGGCGGACGAGCACCTCTGTGATTTTTAATGTCTAGGGACCCACTGACTCAGTTCAGGTGAGAAACTCCCCTAACACCAAATTGCGAACAGGACTTTAAGCCAGATACTGGATTAAGGGGAAACCACACTAACTCTATATCGTTCACCGTTGTTTTTAAACTTGTGGTGTGTGAACACTGCCACACATTGAACTAGAAAGATTGTTTAAACTATATAACTAACTATATCGTCACTGTCGGACAGAAACCTCGTATCTCCAAGTTTCAAATTTGTATGTTTTTTGTAAAGTAAAGCCCTGCTTCATCATACAAGGCCGTCGCACACAACTAGTGAAAACAGCAGATCTACGGTGCGAGGCGTTGTGTGCTTGTAGATCGGCTGTTTTCACTAGTTTTTTAGTTCTTTTTTTAAATGATAAATACAAAACGAACACTTTTGGACATAGGCCTACAAGGTTTCCACCCGACAACGACGATATACTTCCTTCTGAGTTCTTCCTTCTTCTACCACTGCCTCTTGGCAAGTTTGAAACAGGGTTCAGTTTGTGATGATAAGATACAAAGTTGATATACAAATGATCTGATATCCCCAAATTGTGAATGGGTTGACATACATTGATCGCCAACTTTCAAATGATATATATAACTTGTTGTTTGACCATGAATCTGTCACTCTGAAACCTTGAGCAGAATAGAGTTTAAATGTCTGGTTTGTATGATCTGTCATTTTCCTTTGCCTCTGCTTTTAAGGGACATGCCAACGCAGGCTCGAGCTCTCGTAAAAAGGATGAAGAATGACTCTGTAAGGACATGTACAGTATATCTCTCTACTCCTTTGCATTTAAAAACAACCCAATAGCTTCCCCTGTGATTGATATAGTTTGTGTCACTTCTGTGCCATAATGAAAATGTACAGTAATTGTAGAAAAATCCTCCAATATTTATCAGTGAATGATGTTCATCATTTCATGGCAGCAATTAGGACATGGCCCAAGTTACGCCTGTTCAAAGTTTTCTGTATATTGCTATCCATTGCCTCCATTGTGTAACTCTGACGTGTATTTTGTAAATCCCTTTATCTCACTGGTTGAAGGTATCATTCATCCAGGATCATCATAGCTCATCATTTGCCAGACAAGGCAGTATTCTTCTTATAAAACCATAATTCATTTTGGCAGCGTGATGTCTAACAATCTTGTGAAATACACCACTGTAGGGCTATAATGATTACACTATGATAACAATATATTCACATGCAATAACTTTTCGTTCAGCGCATCAATTTTGAATCCGACTGGAAGTTGATCACACTTTTTATTGGTGGCAACGACATCTGTGATCACTGCTACAATTCAGTAAGTAGCAATTATGTTTAATATTAAATTCATATAGTTGTCATTAATTGTTATTTTCAAAATAACAATAGAGGGTATTAGTGTGACATCATCATACCTGGAAGTTATACGGGAACGCCTACTGAGTGGCAAAAACAATACTTTCTGGCCTTGACAGCCCAATCATCCAAACAGAAAAGTCCTATCTGATTGCATTAAACAACGTTAAAACGACGTTAAACTAATTTTGCCACTCACTTGCC
The DNA here is from genome assembly GCF_963921795.1 of Nannobrachium achirus. NCBI lineage: Eukaryota > Metazoa > Chordata > Actinopteri > Myctophiformes > Myctophidae > Nannobrachium > Nannobrachium achirus. The sequence continues at coordinate 62,776,046 of NC_137823.1, forward strand.
ACTCGATTTGACATTCACTTTATGCACGCGCTGACGCGCATACCCTCTATAGCAGAGTTTGATTTGCTGGGGGCCCATCAGACATATTGTTATGGCTGATGAGAATATGTTTTATCCCTGCTTATTGTCAGACTGAATGTAATGCATTTCCATATATAAGTATATATATTCTGTTTTAGTAAATGTTTGATATTTTATTTATTTGATAAAGAAAATGTGTTTTACAAATCGAATCCTGACACAACGTTCATCAACCTTCTTCTTGCCCACAGCAATCTTATTCTCCACAAACTAGTATGCAGCACATCCGTGATGCCTTGGATATTCTTCATAAGGAAGTAAGTAAACTAGTATGCAGCACATCCGTGATGCCTTGGATATTCTTCATAAGGAAGTAAGTAAACTAGTATGCAGCACATCCGTGATGCCCTGGATATTCTTCATAAGGAAGTAAGTAAACTAGTATGCAGCACATCCGTGATGCCTTGGATATTCTTCATAAGGAAGTAAGAACAAACAAACAAGGCTCTAACTCGTTCTCCTGCTATACCATCAACATGTGGAACGCCCTTCCACAAGCCTTAAAGGAGAGCAAATCCCTAGCCTCCTTCAAAATTGGAAACTGATATTATCCTAGATAAAGTACTATGTTCTATCCGTCTGTCTTTCAATGTTATATGAGATACTTAAAGTGTGGTTCCTGTGGAAATCTCCTTTTAGTTGACCTTGTACCAGTGATTTGTACTGTCATGAAACTGTACTTTTTTCTATTGCAAACTTCTAATAAATTCTTCAATCAATCAATCAAACAAACAAACAGAAACAAATGCTACAGTAGGCCATATCAGGAATGCTGTAATTCCTTTAGTCCAGATGTTCTAAACATGTAAATGTTCCATGCAGGTTCCCAGGACCTTGGTCAACCTTGTGGAGGTTCTTCATATCATCCCGCTCAGAGAAATGCACATTGGCCCATCTGTGGGTTGTCCCACCTGGCTGGTCAAGTAAGTCTCAGCACTAAAGCAAAAGATGCTTTCAAATGCATTAGCTCTCTCTTTAAGAGTATTTTATGGCAGGGGTCTTCAACGTTTTCAGGCCAAGGACCCCTTAGTTGAGAGAGAGATGAAACAGGGACCCCCACAACCTGGTCATATATTCCATATAGTTTCATCATTTTGGACCCCCTGCAGTAAATCTGAGGACCCCCTAGAGGTCCCGGACCCCCTGTTGAAGACCCTTGTTTCATGGTTTGGTGAAAAAGAGTTGGCTGACCACTTAAACCCTATTACTTAGAGCACCAGACCACTTATACCCTGTTACTTAGAGCACCAGACCACTTAAACCCTATTATTACTTAGAGCACCAGACCCCATTTAGAAACGACAATAAGTGTTGGTCTTCCTCTCTTCTGTCCTGTTCTTTATTATTTTGTCTGCCAGTGCAGACATATCAATAAGAGACAATCATAAAATACCTTATACTGTATCTCTCCTGATATCTCCCCCCTGCCAGGATTCTCTGTCCCTGCGTTATCTCACCAAAGCCTGGCTCTACTGCTCTTGAGAAGGTGACCGAGCTGACCAAAGAGTATCAGGTAGGAGACACCGGAAGGAAGGCCATAATGTTATAATCTCTCACTCATCGTCCTCTTTTTGTCCATCTCCAAGCGTCACTTTCAGCTCTGGTCTCGTTCTTTCAGCGTGTGGTGAATGATCTGGTGGAGACTGGTCGCTATGACACCAGGACAGACTTCACTGTGGTCGTCCAGCCTTTCTTCAGAGAAGTCATCGTTCCCAAGCTGCCGGTGAGAGGCGTTGATTCAGTTCAGTTCAGTTCAGTTCAGTTCAGTTCAGTTCTGTTCAATTCAATTCAATTCAATTCAATTGTTCATTTCATTTCAGTTCAGTTAAAGAAGCTTTATCAAAACATTATTTTACATTTTCAACGCATCACAGTACAAGTACTGTACAGCTCAACTTGCACTAAATCTAACAAGCCAGCACATTAACCACTTAAAGCGCATTTCAAACATTTTCAAAAAATAGACAATCTACATGTTCATAACTCTATTAATTCTTTGAAAATATTTGAACTTGTTAACACACAGGAGCACTCACTTGAGCACAGATTTGACTGTGCACCTTGTTTTTGTCCCCCACTGAGGTCAATACTGTAAATGTAGTCAGTAGAAAGGAAGACTCACTCGTCACATTGTGTTAAACACAGGACGGCCGTCCCGACCGCTCCTACTTCTCACCCGACTGCTTCCATCTCAGCCAGAAGGCCCAGACGCTGATGGCTCGCTCCCTCTGGAACAACATGGTGGGAATCTGCTACAGTGTTACTACACACCAAGCAACCGCTTTGCTCACAAATGGCTTTGAAGACTTTATTAGAAGTTTGCGTAGGAAAAAGTACAGTTTCATGACGGTACAGTTCACTGGTACAAGGTCTACTAAAAGGAGATCCTAGAAAAGACTAAGCTTATTTCCACAGGAAACCATTGAGGTATCTCATATAACATTGAATGACAGACGGATAGAACACAGAACTATGCTGTAGATATAGTAAAGTATCTCATATAACATTGAATGACAGACGGATAGAACACAGAACTATGCTGTAGATATTGCTATCTAGTGGTGTTTCTTTCTCTCTTATTTTTGTCAAGCACATTGCGCTACCCAGTGATGGGCAGTAGCTAGCTACAAGTAGCTTAGCTACATAGCTTAACTACATTTCTAAGTAGCGTAACGGAAACTAGCTACATTTCTCTGGGGATAGCTTGTAGTGTAGTTGAGCTATATTTAATCAAGAGTAACTAGTAATGTAGCTCACTATATTTTCCAAGTAGCTTGCCCATCACTGGCGCTACCATGGACAGAAACGTTCCCCGCTGAGCAGCCCAAGTAGATGTACAAGTTCATCTGATATTTTAACATTTAAAATGAAGTGTCTGTTCCAATGGATCCAATATGGTTATTATTTAGTCACAAGATCTTGTTACGTAACTTTTCATTGGTTGTTATCAACCATAAACGCTTTCAATCTGGCGTACCAATTTTGGCCACAGAAAATAGCAGATGTATACAAGCTCACAACATGTGATGCACGTGTCTTTTTATGTTATGAAAAACAGACGGAGGTTCTGCTTGCCCGTCAATGACCATAATGTTATCATTTATGTTACCTTACGGGCAGTAGTAGTACATTATTATGATTAAACAAAGCACGATGCAAAGGGTTGTAAATGAATTGACACAAAGATGTACTATTATGAAATGCTACAATGTGATGTGATATTGAAAGTTATGCTCTTTTTCCCCATAGTTGGAGCCTCTTGGCCATAAGGTTTTCAAACAAGACTTTAATGACACAATCTCATTGAAATGTCCATCCAAGGTATGCACACATTTTTGTTGTGATTAATGTTATTAACAATTCTCAACTTTACTGCTATTTGAATGATGGTGTTGTTTGTGCTTCGGGTAGAATACACATTAGCAAATGTACTTTTCGTTTGCTTGCTTGTTTTGTTTTAAGTTAGTCACCCACATGGTCCTCAAATCTCCTGATGTGATGTGTATAAAACTCTTCTCTCTGATTCTAGTCGGCTCCGTACGTGCGGACCTTCCACAACAGCAATTACACCTACGCTGACCCTTCCCCACCACCTGGACCAATCCCAGTAAGCGTACCACTGCATCATGCTTCATTTGTGCTCCGTTATACGATGGTGTCATGATCCAACAAGAGCACATCTACAAGCTCGTGACTGGCTATTTTGTGTGTGTTTTCATATATCAGGCTTAAAGGGTTCATCATGATATAAAATAAATTACACCCCCAAAAAATTAACATTCAACATTCAGTGGTTTTTCTGTAATCTGTAGTCTTTGGAATAATTAGGCTCAGAAAAGTGTGTTCATTTGCCTCTGGACGTACGCATCTTCATCCATTGGAGGAGGTGGTTGTAGGTGAGGGTGAACGCAACAACTGAACTGGTAAATGGTGCATTGGAACGATAGAGGGTATGCGCGTGACATCACTGTTGCTGGAAGTTATGTGGGAACACGCCTACTGAGTGGAAAAAAACTCATTTCTGCCATTGACAGCCCATACACCCAAACAGAAAAGTCCTATCTGATTGTATTAAACAAAGTTAACTCACCAGCATGGACCCTGCAAATAATGCAGGAGGCAGCAGGATGTTGTGTTGTTGAAAACGAGTGCTTCCAAACTCTGACACTTGGAAATATAATAAAAACCTGCACAGAATGTCTTGACAGAAAGTAGCTCATAACATCCCTATGGTGGATTTTTATGAAACCAAAACTTTGCAGATAGAAAGAGGATAATTCAAGCTTCAACAACACAACATCCTGCTGCCTCCTGCATTATTTGCAAATTAGAAACAGGTGATATGCAGGGCCGTTGAGTGATTTGCAACTAGCACCTCCAAACTCCATGCAATGCTCCATGCTGCTCAATGTTTTACCACTCAGTCTAGATTAGGGGGGCGGGTCCCAGTGGACGTGCATACCCTCTATCCACGAGTTTCCAACACCCCATAGTGCATTGCGCAGACGTCTGTACCGAGCTTCCGGCGCCGATTTACAAGCTCACAACGGGTTGCATCTGCGACGCGACGTGAGTTTGTATGTCTGCTGTTAAACCCGGAAGTTTGGTCCCGATGGTCTCCAGTAAACTCCCGCGGAAACTTGTCGATACAAACACAGTGGAAAGTAACATCCTCCCCTACATGATGATGCGTACGTCCAGAGGAAAATTAACTTACTTTTCTGAGCCGAATTATTCAAAAAGCTACAAATTACAGAAAAAACACTGAATGTTGAAAGTAAAATTTTTTGGGGGTGTAATTGAGGTCAGGAAACATGAAAAAAGCCACAAAAAATGTTTTTATTTTTATTTATTTTTTATGTAGAAGAAGAGAAGACACACTGAACCATGTCATTGAGGGCTTTATTGAAACTGGACATTGCATATAAACAAAACTATTGGTTACTATGTCAGGACAATATCACTCCACACGTCGCCAGTCACAGTGTCTGATGAGACTTTCTTTTGTTGTGCCAGAACTGGGGAAGTGACTTCTCCTGTGTGGACGTCGCTCCATCTGCCACTGTGCCTACCTCAGGTGACAAACAAACATAATGAGAATATTTAGTCAAAACAAGACATGATCAGTGGAGGTGGTGATGAGTCCATGTATACTCATTGTGTTCTTCCTGCCTTTAGTTCACAAGCTCCGACCAGCAGACATCAAGGTGGTGGCAGCACTGGGAGACTCCTCCACTGTAAGTCTATCATCTAATCTGCTGATTAGAGCCTGATCCATGACACCGATGACTGATTGACAGATATTTTGTAAAAGCAGAAAGAAAGAAAAGAAAATGGCTAAATATAGAAATCTATTTTGGAAAACATATAACCTATAAGCAAAGTAATATATCTCTGCTGTCGGGCCGAAACCGTAACTCTAAAATGTTAATTTTCAGGAAAATGAGCTCGAGTGGAGTTAGGAGGTTTTTGACCGAAAGGGGCTTTTTTACTACTTTTCATTGGTTCAATATTATTTTAACCAACACACAGACGTAAAGGGTGTTCAATAGCACATACTGTATTTATGAAAAAAAGAGAGGGCCAATCGTGTGGAGTTAGGAGGTTTTGTCCCAAGCACTTTTTACTACTTTCCATTGGTTCAATATTGGTTTAAGTTTAACCAACACTCAGATGTAAAGGATGTTCAATAGCCCCGATTTATGCCAAAAAAAAAATCAAAAACTAAAAAAATGGAGTTAAGAGCTTTTGGCCAGACAGTGATGAAAAAATCAACACAAATATCTCTTTCATAGATAAAAAATATAGCCAATCTTCAAGCAAAAAATACGCACAATGCGAATATGCGATGAGTTGGCTGACACGGTGTCAGTTAGCTCACTAGCAGTTCTGGGTGCCTCAGGCAGTGCCCTGCAACATACAGCAGTCCTCTTCTGTATCTGTACATGGAACAAGACTTTTTTGTTCTTGCAGGTTGGTACTGGTGCCAAAGCGACGAACCTGCTACAAGCCAATACGAAGTATAAGGGAGTATCGTTCAGGTACAATAATTGGCCAACAGAGTCTACATCATAGCTCCTGAAATGCATACACAAAGCCAACATAATGCACCTTTTCATGGTTGGGTGCTTTACAAAATGACTAACATTTGGTTGCCTTTATTTCCGCAGCATTGGCGGTGATCAGACTTTGGAAAATGTTACAACCCTGCCAAGTGAGTTTGTACCACGACCTTTGCTAATATATAACTTTTTATTGAACATATGCCGCTATTTTAGTGTTTAGTTTAATTAGTTTAGTTAGTTTGGTCAAGAAAAAATAACCGAATTTTTGACCAAAAAGGTATAGGCTGAAGAAGCTATAGTTTATTTTGCCTACCGTTTTAAAAAATAAGAAAATCAAATAAAAAATGAAACAAAAGAAAATGTGTTTGCTAGGCACAGTCCTTTTCTTCTGTTTTTTAATGATGATCGATTATCTTGTTTTTATGTAATTTCTTTCATTTGTTTAATGAGCAAATTGTGTAAACGTAAACAATATCCAATCTACAAGCTCACACACAACGCATCACAATGCGTCTCATTGTGAGCTTTTAGATCGCCAATTTCCTGTGAATAGATTTTGGTGTTGGAGAGGACCAATTACACCCCTGGAGGATCCAAGTCAACAAAGTATAGTTTAAAGCCTTGACAACATGACAGCATAGGGCAGTGGTTCTCAACCTGTGGGTCGGGTCCCCAAATTATTTCCCCAGATGATTAACTTAAAGGAGCTATAGTCAACTTTTTCTTGAAAAACGGATGCTAAAATAAAAATAATGTTTCGAAAATATTTTATAAAAAAATAAGCTTCATATATGTGTTTCAATTAAAAAATGACCACAAAAAGCGTAAAATAATGATAAAATAATCATTTTGGCCCTTTGTTTACATTTACAGGGCCCGTACTTTGTTTACATCCTAGTCTGTAGACTAGGATGTACACCTACAATGAAAATGTTGACTATAGCTCTGTGTAACATTGTTTTCTCACTCAACAGTAAACACACCAACATAAAGTTTACATTTATAGAGGGTATCTGCACATTTCTAAAGTGACAATTTAAGGACTTTTTAATACCGCCAAATTGTCAAATATTAGAGACAGAAATTGTGAAAATAGCAGAGTGTTGCGAGGCGTTGTGAGCATGTAGATCTGCTATTTTCACAATAGAACGTTATGTTATGCAAAATGTAATGGCTCAACTCTTAGTGCTCGTCAGGGTGGGGGGTCGCCAGTTAAAATATGATTATTTCGGGGGTCGCGGCCTAAAAAAGGTTGAGAACCACTGGTATAGGGGACAGTATTAAACAATCACTTAGCATAGGCAGAGATTTGACTGTCACAAAGATGTTTATTCTCACTGGGTCCTAAAGCTGATGTTCTGTCTGTCTCCCAGACATCCTGAGGAAGTTCAACCCGTCTCTCCTAGGCTTCTCCAGGGGCCTTCTGAAGGACTTCAACATGGCTGTGCCTGGAGCCAAGACATCGTATGTGCACGTCCTTCTCTCTGTCTGCACATCTCTTCGTTGGTTGTCTACTTCAGTGGTTCTCAACTTTTTCAGGCCGCGACCCCCCAAAATAATCATATTTTAACTGGAGACCCCCCCCCCACCCTGACGAGCACTAAGAGTTGAGGCATTACATTTTGGTATAACACGGTTCTATTGTGGAAATAGCAGATCTACATGCTCACAACGCCTCGCGACGCGAGGCGTTGTGAGCATGTAGATCTGCTATTTTCACAATTTCTGTCTCTAACATTTGACAATTTGTCATTTTAGTTATTAAAATGTCCAAATTGTCACCTTAGAAATGTGCATACCGGTATACCCTCTATACACTTAAACTTTATGTTGGTTTGTTTACTGTTGAGTGAGAAAACAATGTTGCACATCAAGCTAATCATCTGGGGACCCCCCAAAATAATGGGGGGACCGCCCTATGGGTCCTGACTCACAGGTTGAGAACCACTGGTTTACTTCAGCCATACAAGTCTGCTCCATAGCTGCAGCTATCCACTACTTTCTTAGCGATTATTCTATCGACTACTTTATTTTTATGAATCGAATATCTTGAAGTGTGTTCGAAAATCGATTATCAATCAATTTCATTAGTATGATTAATACAGTATGTAGCAACATATTTGTTTTTGTAATTTTTGAATAATATTTGAAGTTTTTTCCAGAAAACTTTAACCTGACTGCGCCAGATAATGGCAGCAGTGCGTATGCCTGGCTGCATACCGCTCTGCTTACCATGATCTGGGATCTCTCGGGCAGACCCGATGTAAGGGGCGGGCCATTTTTTCAAATTCTTTAGCAGGTGATTGGATGGGGCCGTCTCTCTATCACAGTCTGGGAGTGCCAACTCCAACCACTCATATTGGCCTGTCTGCATCCACGTGGTCTGCAATCAGACTCTATTGGCTCAGAGCCGCTCAGAGCCCGCCCGTAGCTGCTGCTGATTCGTCCGGCCCTGGACTTTACGAGCGTTATCAACTCCCCCTGAGAGATCTCAGATGGTAAAGTAGGGCGGTAGCCTACGCACTACTGCCACCATCTGGCGCAAGTCAGGTTAAGAAAACTTAGGTCAGGCCTTACACGGTGTTTTAGAATCGGCCTCAGGCCTAATAACGTAATGCCTGCTGGTCTTCTTTCACCAGTGACATCCCAGCACAGGTCACAGCTCTCATCAAGGCCATGAAAGCACACAAGGTGAGATTGTGAACGATGCGAGTCTCATTCATGAATATCCTATGAATTTTGCCACTCAATATCTGCCCTCTTTCCCCCATGCTCACACGTCACACAGAAAGTGGATTTTGAAAAGGACTGGAAGCTTGTGACAGTGTTTGTGGGAGCAAACGATCTGTGCAGTTATTGCATGGACCAGGTAAGTGTTTTGTGGAACTTCATGGCCATACATTAAAACTGTACATTCCTGTCTGATATTCTGTAGTTCTGAAATACATGTTGTACTTCTACTTACACAGAACAACCTGTCGCCAAAGAACTTTAGCCAGAATCTGCAGGTCAGTCTGGACATGCTGTACAAAGAGGTGAGTGCTGTTTAATCTGCAGGTCAGTCTGGACATGCTGTACAAAGAGGTGAGTGCTGTTTAATCATTTAAACCCCTATTTTACTTGAGTCCCCCAAGACCTGCTCCTTTTTACCCCCAATTTCTTCTACACCAATTCTCTTTTGCAAAAATGGCTGATCTACAAGCTCACAATAGGTTGCGTTGTAACACCAGTGTGAGCTTATAGATCTGCAATTTTAACTGAACGTTCGCCCTAGGTTTCATCACTGGGGTTGAATGTAATTGATTGATTGATTCTTGCATTGGTAAAACCTGGACACGGTATTGTTATCAATCATGTTCGTTGCTTCCGTGCTCAGTGACTGTTACGTTAAGTTACGCCCCAGGCTAGGGGTCCCTAGGTGTAACGTAACAAAAATGGACTCCCTCCTTCCCAGTCCCCAAACAGCCAGGCCACACAGGTTTGAAATCCTCAAACTTAAGGATTTATTATAGATAAAAGTCACATGTTACCTCAGGGTGGGATCATAAAATCCTAGATACAAAACCTTTCCTAATAACAAGGGGTCACCCACCCTTACTACATACAGAACTCTAACAAAACACAATGCTAAAAGACAACAGGCTGGCATTTGGAGGCTGGTTAGGAGAAAGACATCAGACTGCTGGTGGCAGCCATCTTTATAGATCACCACCTGGTTCAGGAGCCAATCACCATGCAGCATCCACCTGGTAGTCAACCACTCACATTCAGTTACACTCAGTCACCATTCACCCCATCTGGTTGTCAATCGGCCACTCACACTATCAGCACCACTCAGTCACCCATGCACCAATGTGGGGAAATACAGGTAAACACAGAAAATACATATATGACCCTTTAGGGCCATAACAGTGACAGAGAAACTGGAAATAGTCATTCCCCACATACAGTAAACAAATGCCAACAAAGGGGATTCAAGTACTCCCGCTATTTGAAGTGAAATGCCCTTATTCATTCATGTTATATTGCCCTTAATTTTAGTTTACCAGTGTAACAAAAATCAATACATCATCATTATCGGTGTATCAGACGACGAGGCCAAAGGTGGAATGGTATAAAACAAGAGGGGTATATTAATTAATGGCATATCCCCAGGGACGTGCTGGGCCCCTGATTCAGCCCGGGAAAAAGAATTGGAGAGGCCCTCATTGCGCGCTATAGAGAGAGATATAGCTGCTGCTACTCAAAGATTTGCCATTTCAGATCATGACAAGTAACAAGCCATTGGGCCAATTACATTGGTTATATTTCGTTGTTGTCGGGTGGAAACCTTGTATGTCCAAAACCGTTTGTTTTGTATTTATCATTTAAAAAAATGATTTAAACTAGTGAAAACAGCAGATCTACAAGCACACAACGCCTCGCGGTGCGAGGCGTTGTGTGCTCGTAGATCGGCTGTTTTCACTACTTTTGTGCAAACAGTTTAATTTTTACTTTTGTGCAAACAGTTTAATGTTTTCCTAATGGCCGGCCTGGACCGGCCGGGAATGAACCGGCCGTTCGGGAGTTGTCCCGCTTTTCCCAATGGCCAGCACGTCCCTGCATGTCCCCCATGTGGCTCTCATGGCCAGTCTGACATATCTATGACGTTTGATTCCATATTAGGGCTCGATCCGACCGCTATTCACTTTTTATTCATGATTGATTCACTTGCTAATTAAGGTAGAAGACACAGACAGTCACAGCTGAAATCTCGCAATGTATCGATGATGTCATCATATATGTGTTTGTCATGAAGGAAGGCATACACAAGACATGACACCTGAGCTCCCATATACATTTACATATCTTTCTCTGTGCGTGTACTTTTAGGTCCCGAGGGTTTTGGTCAACTTGGTTGAGCTTTTGCAGATGGATCCAATCAGAACCATTAAGAGAAACACCCTGGGCTGTGGCTTGATTCCAAGGTTTGTTCAATGTCCTCACATTGTCTGTCTGTCTGTCTGTCTGTCTGTCTGTCTGTCTGTCTGCCTGTCTGTCATAAATGTGTCAATTACAGAGGTGCCAAAGCATGACTTAGCCTATTGATACTGTTCATGAACCTTCGTTTCAGTGGTGTCAGACTTTGGTTTGCGACCATTAAACCACTTGAGCCCTGTTACGTTGCTGCATGATGAATAGTTGAAAATAGACAAGTTCACAACACGCTGTGATATGTTGTGAGCGATGTTTGCTATTTTTTAAACTGTAAAATGTTCACCTCCAATGACATGCTCAAAATATCTACGCCAGGTAAGTGGTGTGTTAGTAGAGAGGATATGTCAATATCCGAAAGACACTAGGAGGTGCTCTTATTGGGCCCCTCATTGATTACGGAGTCCTTGTCTGGTATCTCGACGCCCCAGCTGCCTTAAAGTTAAAGCTCCAAACAGCCCAGAACAAACTAATTAGGGTTGTGCTTGGTCTACCACCTCAGACCCACCTTACCGTTCATCACCACGAAAGCGTGGGATGGCTCAAAGTAGCTGACAGAGTACAGCATCTTGCAATGGTGTACAAGATTCACTACACCTCCAAGATACCCATGTACCTGACAAACGACTTCTTAAAGGTCAAGGATGTTCACGATCACAACACCAGAGGCAGCTCCACTAATCATCATCAACGTAGATTTAACACTAAACAAGGCTCTAACTCGTTCTCCTGCTACCACAAGCCTTAAAGGAGAGCAAATCCCTAGCCTCCTTCAAAATTGGTATGAAAAGTCACCTTCAGACAGCTGCTACCCGTGACTTGTAAATAGACTAAGCCCCCATGCTCCCCCCCTTTTCTTTTTTCTTTTTTATTTCTGCCTTTGTATTTGATATTATGCTTTTGAAACTGATATTATCCTAGATAAAGTACTATGTTCTATCCGTCTGTCTTTCAATGTTATATGAGATACTTAAAGTGTGGTTCCTGTGGAAATAAGCCTCGGCTTTCTAGGATCTCCTTTTAGTTGACCTTGTACCAGTGATTTGTACTGTCATGAAACTGTACTTTTTTCTATTGCAAACTTCTAATAAATTCTTCAATCAATCAATCAATCAATCAATCAATCAATGTCTCTGCCTTCCAGGACCACCTGTGGCTGTGTCATTAATCCAGAGGACAGCTCCCCAGAGTTTGAAGAGATCAAACAAATCAATCTAGAATACCAGGTAGGCTACGAGCACACAGTGGTGGATGTAGATCCTGTATATTCAGTTGCAAGTAAAAGTCCCATATTCAAAATGTACTTGAATAAAGTATTGGTATCAAAATGTACTCACTTTTGAAAATGGCACATCTACAAGCTCACAATGCTCACAGGCTTGTCACATCTACTGTGGTGTTAAGGATGGTCCATATTCTTACGTAATCTGACTTGTTCCTGTTTGTATGTATAGGCTGAAACTGAATATCTTGTCTCTGGAGATCACTTTGACGGGCGAGAAGACTTCACTGTTGTCCTTCAACCCTACTTACGCAATGCCTTCGTCCCTTACACTGAGGTGAGTCCCACTCCCTTACTATGAGTTAAATATAAGACTATGCTCACGATAACAATACAAATACAAGATAATAAAGGTGATAATAATGGATATAATAAATAAGAATACATAAATAAGAATAAAGGTAAAATCGAAAGTTGACAATAAGTAGACTATAGATTAAAAAAAAACACTTTAGCAACAATGGGGAATATGTGCAGAATATAGGGGGGTATTTAGTAGGCCTATTTGGATTGACAGAATGTAAACAAGGTATTGTACATTTGAACCAGTGTCATTGTGAGCAAAATCTTTAATAGTAAGGGGATTTTATAAGATATTTGACCAATCTGCGAAGTAAATCGTTACCAAGAAATTTCTTCACCCTTGTGTTTCTTAAAGGTGTGTAATAATATATACTAAAAGGTTGAAATTCAACTCCCGGGGGAAACCTCATAAAAAAACTGATTTGTGTTTGTGTCCCATTAATTTACTATAGGCCTACAGGAAAAAATACAAAAAATAAATATGCTTTAAGTAGCATGTGAGGGGTCAAACTAGGGGTTTTTCATGATGCTGAATCCATTGCAAGCATTTTTTTTGCATGAAAAAGATTGCGTAGGCTACAAAATAGCCCCTACAAAATGGTGAAAAGTGATGATTCATCACTAAACCATTGTTTTGTGGGGCCGTTTTTAGCCCAAGGAATGTTTTTCATGTAAAACAAATGCTTGCAATGGATTCAGCATTATGAAAAACCCCTAGTTTGACCCCTCACATGCTACTTAAAGCATATTTATTTTTTGTATTTTTTCCTGTATAGTAAATTAATGGGACACAAACACAAATCAGTTTTTTTTATGAGGTTTCCCCCGGGAGTTGAATTTCAACCTTTTAGTACATATTATTACACACCTTTAGAAACACATTGGTGAAGAAATTTCTTGGTAACGATTTACTTTGCAGATTGGTCAAATAGCTTATAAAATCCCCTTACTATATCTATAAAAAACACTTTAGCAGCAATGGGGAATATGTGCAGAACATGGGGGGGGATATTTAGTATTTGGAAATACAGAATGTACAGTAAGGTAAGTACATTTGATTGAAGTATCATTGTGAGCTAAATCTTTAAGGGAGGGATTTAGAGACCGAATGCAGTTTTGTTTTATTTTTGAAGTCATCTCATGTGTTACCAGGAGGGAACGGCCGACGTGGGTTTCTTCTCCGTGGACTGTTTCCATCCCAGTGAGAGAGCACACGCAGAGATGGCCCTGGCCCTGTGGAATAACATGGTAATGGCAGGGACATCTTTGGCATTGAATAGAGCAGGGGTGGGCAACTTTGATGATGGCGAGGGCCACTATATTTCCACCTTCACTCCAGAGGGCCACATTGAATATTGCTACTTCCTACTTTGTCATTATAGTATTTCATACAAAAGAAGCAAAAATAGCCGATCTACAAGCTCAAAACGCATCTCAGCGCGATGCGTTTTGAGCTTGTTGATCGGCTATTTTTGCTTCTTTTGAATTAGAATACTGAATTATGTTTTTGTTATTTTTTAATTGGAATCCAGAAATGTAACATTTTGATTTAATTTCAAACACAATTAGTTATATATTACTAATGTTAACTTTATGAACCTAAATACAAATACATTGGACATGAAAAAATACATTTGAATACTAGCCTACTATACTAGTCATTAAGCTACTAATATAGACTGACAGAATTAAAGCAGGTAGTGTTTGGAATTGTAACAGCTGAAATCATGCAATAATATATCAGTATTCCAGTATTAACCAGTGGGCCGCATTAAGTGAAGGTGGGGGCCGCATGTGGCCCCCGGGCCGCCCATGTATGGAATAGAGCATCGCAGCGGAAGTGGTTTACTGGGGTCACTTAAAAATCGCCCATTCATTTTCCCCATAGACTTTTACAAAAATATTTATAACAATTATGTTAATTTAAGCCTAGAACCAAGCCATCCAGGATGGCAGTGAATCATGACCATACAACCTTTGATCCTACGTGAAAACATATTTTAATATTACATTATTTGATATACTACATTTAATAAATACCCTTTGTTTAGCGATTTTCAAAACGTTCTTTTCATAGAAACAAAGGTCTCATTGATTGATTGAAGAATTTATTAGAAGTTTGCAATAGAAAAAAGTACAGTTTCATGACAGTACAAATCACTGGTACAAGGTCAACTAAAAGGAGGTCCTAGAAAGCCGAGGCTTCCCACTAAGCACGCCGTCTAAAAGTGGTCTAATAGTGGTATAGATTTGAACGTTTTTTTGTCGTCTAAACTTAGACTAGACGACTAATAGACGTCTAATAGTCGTCTAAATATAGACGGTCTGCATTTAGACGACTATTAGACGTCTATTAGTCGTCTAGTTTAAGTTTAGACAACAAAAAAACGTTCAAATCTATACCACTATTAGACCACTTTTAGACGGTGTGCTTAGTGGGTTATTTCCACTGGAACCACACTTTAAGTATCTCATATCATGGTCATGATTCACTGCCATCCTGGATGACTTTGTTCAAGGCTTAACATAATTGTTATAAATACTTTTGTAAAAGTCTATGGGGAAAATGAATGGGCGATTTTGAAGTTAAACCACTTCCACTGCGATGCTCTCTATAGCATGTTTAGATGCTCTCTATAGCATGTTTAGATGCTCTCTATAGCATGTTTAGATGCTCTCTATAGCATGTTTGGAGCATGTTTGGAGATGGAGGTTTTTCTAGCCTCTGTTTTCCGTATAATGGTATTATTTCCATATAATGGTATTATTTCCGTATAATGGTATTATTTCCATATAATGGTATTATTTCCGTATAATGGTATTATTTCTCATCTCAACAGTTGGAGCCAGTAGGCAGGAAGCAGGCATTCAACAACTTCACTTATGATCGCTCCAAGATTCGTTGTCCGTCTGAGGTATGTTCATTCCATAGAACAGGGGTCTTCAACAGGGTCCGGGTCATCAGAGTTACTATCACACAAATCTTTGTGTGATAGGATAATTCGGTAGCACTTTACAATAATGACCTGTTATAAATCATTTATAAACATTTATAAGCAGTTTGCAGATGAGTAATAAACATGAACAAACTATGAACAAATGTTTACCTAAACATTTATAACTGTTTTAAACATCATTTACATGTTATTAGTAAGGTATTAGTAAGTAGTAAACTGATCATGAATAAACCATGTATATACATTTGTAAATGATTAATAAATAATTTGTAACTAAAATTATGCATCATCTATATGCTATTTTTAGATAAGTAACTCATCATTTACAAGCTATCTATATACCTTGTAAAACATTCCTAATATATATATAAATCATTAGTAGATGTTATCAAGAGCCCTAATGTAAAGTGAAGACTAGGTCGCAAGTTACTATGAAAACCTCCACCGGCTGTCTGTCGGTCCTTGCTTTATCTCCCTCTCAGCTAAGGGGTCCATGGCATGAAGACGTTATAGGCCAGCACCGAGATCCTGAGTGTCGGTTTATGGATCCTCTAGAGTAGAGATGGACCGATTGCAAAATTCTTGGCCGATACCGATCCACTGGTTTTTTGAGTACCAATAAGCTAGAAGAACACTAATGCCAAATCAATCACAATAGTACAATATCCCAAATCACAGACAATGTCCAGTCTAATATGACCGCCTGGACTAGGAGGAAAGCAGGTGACGCATGCTTTTTTCCCCCTTGTTTTTGGAGACGACATTGTGTGGTGCAAAGATTGCTGATAAAACATGTTTGGAGTTTTAATCTCGCCCGAACTTCGCGTCACATCATGTCACGTCAATACTGTGGATCTGAATCCTGATCAGAGATATTCAGTCTACCGATCTGGGAAATATAAATTCAATTGTTTCTACAGCGGAGAAAGCCAAACCTATGCTTATACTGCTTTGAAAACAAATCCTGATACTATCCTAATACGAAGGACTGCCCTCACTGTCAATGTTCTGCAATGCTGTTATTATTAGTGTGGTTGCTATAGGCAATAGGCTACACTATTGTTCTAGGTCTGAGAACCTTTATGCCAGCTAAAGTGAACCTGTTTTTTTATATTAACCTAAGTTATCTAAGGCCATAATTCTTGGACAATATAATAACCAATCACACAGGATTGGTCATGCTTGACATCACAATTCGTCACTGTCTGGCCAAAACGTCTTAAATCCATTTTTGTGTTTTTAGATTTTTTTGTCATAAATCAGGGCTATTGAACACCCTTTACAGCTGAGTGCTGGTTAAAATAATATTGAACCAATAGAAAGTAGTAAAAAGTGCTTGAGACAAAACCTCCTAACTCCACACTTTCTGCCAAACCAGCTAACTCCACCCGATTGGCCCTCTCTTTTTTTTCATAAATATGTGCTATTGAACACCCTTTACGTCTGTGTGTTGGTTAAAATAATATTGAACCAATGAAAAGTAGTAAAAAGCCCTTCGGTCAAAACCTCCTAACTCCACTTGAGCTCATTTTCCCAAAAATGAACATTTTGGAGTTAGGAGGTTTGGGCCCGACAGCAGAGATATAATATAAATGGTCGGAGTCAGTGCAACCACACACACCACAATTTCCCTGAATTGCACCTTTCTGGTTTTGCCATTGTTTCCACACAGTGTTAGCACATTAATCTACTTTAGATGTCACAGAGATCTGGCCCAATCTGTGTCCACCAAAGTACCTTGACACGCTGCTGCTGCTGCTGCTGCCGTTTCCAACATAGCATAGCCTACCACCGGCGCCTAACTCTGTCCCCACTAGGGGGAGCACAAATTTTAGATTTTTTTTTTTTTTTTTTTTTTTTAAATCGGTTATCTGCGGTTATAAAGTCGTCCTTTATTAAGTCATTTTCGGGTGTCTTTGGGGCTTCAGGGGAGGACCTGGATATGTTGCTTGGTGCGCACCTTTTTTTTAATAGGCTCTGACATGACCAAATAAATAGAACACTAGGTCTATGCAAGCCTTTCAGAGCTGCACATTAAATAGTTATCCTATTCAACAGTGCCATTTTTAAAAGCAATGATGAATAGACGGAGAACTATGGCAGATTGTATCAAGATATGCTGCACAGTGCACACCTCGTAGTTGCTCATGCAAGACAATATAAATAATAGCCTAGTAAAGAGAAAAGACGCCGGCGATGGCCGATCTTGTCTTTTGCACCTGATAACTGCACAGCAAGCGTTTTATTGGAGCTGCAAGCTCTGCTCCCACAACGTGAAAGCCTTGTGATGCCACAGAGAGAGAGCAGGGAGAGGAGAGCGATAAATTCTAAGAGGGAAAAGAGGAGTAGACCAAGGAGGAGGAGGAGGAGGAGGAGGAGGAGAGAAGGGAGAGCAGAGGTAGAGTGAAAGAAGTCGGAGAGGAAGGTAGAAGGAGGCGGAGGTGGAGTGAGAAGTGGAATAAGAGGAGATATCGCAGTGTTTCTCAAACATTGTGACACAACACACCAGCATGAGAGAGACAGACAGAGAGACAGATGAGATGCTCTACTCACATAATACTGTATGCTGCTACGGAGATTCCGAGAGGTTAACTTGCCGTATTTCCAAAGTGTGTTCTTGTTTAAGTCACTGCATGGTTTAAATATCCTATTGTAAATATGAACTGTGGCTATAATATATTGTTTAATCCACGTGGGTCCGTGTTTACTTAGTTACACTAGAGTTTCGAGTGTCATGGCAGCTGGGTTAAGACGGACTTCCTCTAAAATCGGATTTCAAAATAAGAGAAATAAGAGACACTTGCAATGATTAGTCAACACACTACTTTTATTTTTAGGTCTACTTAAAGGACGTACGTGTTAACGTGCAGTAAGTGACGCCAGAGCTAGGGTCTGACGCTAAATAAATAATTAAATAAGTACGCAAAAGCACTTCACGTTGTTTGATCGGCACGCAATATTCCTGCGGGGGGGGGGGGGGGGGGGGGGGGGCTGCAGATCTGGGGGAGCCGTTGCTCCCCTTGGCTCCATTGAACAGGCGCCAGTGTAGCCTACATATGCTGTGCATTAGTTCAAAACATACACTGTGCGCAGAAAAAAACACACAGCCCCTGTGACAATAATGAGCTCAGGATTCAAATGTCAGGTGTTGCAATTGTGACATCTAGTGGCTGAATGTTGTCTGTTACATATTTAACAACCCATTTAGGCCTAGAATTATTGAATGCTTTAACTATTGAAAAATAATAAATAAAACTCACAGCTGCGAGCTTGTAGATCTGCTATTTTTTTTAAAGTCGTTGAAAATGTGGGCAAATCTTGGAATATATGTATTTTTAAAGGAGGACGTTTGTAACTCAAATTTTGCTTCTGGGTGGTGCCTGGAACGAAATAGTTTGAGATGGGGGTCCGTGGCCAAATACATATAATTTTAGGGGTCCTTCACATGAAAAAGTTTGAGAACCACTGACATAGAAACATACGTTTTTCAAAAAACCTTAGAAGGATTCAAAAGACATTTACATATAATTGGGTCAAAATCGGGTAAAAATTCAAATGCCGTGCCACGCTGTGAGCTTGTAAATCTGCAATTTTTCAATAGTTAAAGCATTAAATAATAATAAACAATAATTTGTACCCGGTCTAAATGGCTCTGTCTCTTTATTAGGCTCATCCCTTCATCTTCACCAAGGTGAACAGCATGCCAAGTCCGCCTGTGACCCCTACCACTGCTGCACCAGATACCACCACCACTAGCCATCCAGACCCAGTGCCAACCAGCCCTGTCACCCAGTGCAGTGAGCCTTTAGTGTGGGTGCCGGTGGTTCTGTCTATCGCTAGCATACTTGTTGGCATGGCCACTGCCTGGCTATTCTTCTCCTGCCGACAGAAGAAAAATGAAGAAAAAGCACTAGAAATGAAAGCAAGTACCTTTTAAATGCAAAGATGCACACACCACACGGATGTGCGTGCAAGACACGCTCTTGACATAATGACAAAATACTAGGCATTGTTTACCAAGCAAGCATTGTGTACAGTCGATTTTATGATGTAAACTATTTTAGCATTTTTTGTAAATATACTGCACAGATAATTTGTGAAAGGTTATATGGTCACGACCGCATTTAGTATGAAAACGTCCACCTCATGTCCGTCCGTCAGTCCGTGAGTTACGCTATGAGTCACGCTAACCAAGTTACACACCCACTGAGCAATAGTCGTCTATTAGACGTTGGTCTAAAATTGTTCTAATAGAGGTATAGATTTGAAAGTTTTTTAGACGTCTAACCTTAGACTAGACGTTGATTCAACGTTATTTCAACGGCTACGCGGCGGTCTATTTATATACATCTATTAGACGTCTAAAATATAGACTGTCTATATATAGACACAGTCTATTTATATACATCTATTAGACGTCTAAAATACAGACTGTCTATATATAGACGTGGTCTATTTATATACATCTATTAGACGTCTAAAATACAGACTGTCTATATATAGACACAGTCTATTTATATACATCTATTAGACGTCTAAAATACAGACTGTCTATATATAGACACAGTCTATTTATATACATCTATTAGACGTCTAAAATATAGACTGTCTATATATAGACGTGGTCTATTTATATACGTCTATTAGACGTCTAAAATACAGACTGTCTATATATAGACACAGTCTATTTATATACATCTATTAGACGTCTAAAATACAGACTGTCTATATATAGACGCGGTCTATTTATATACATCTATTAGACGTCTAAAATATAGACTGTCTATATATAGACACCTATTAGACGTCTAATCAACGTCTAGTCTAAGCTTAGACGTCTAAAATACTTTCAAATCTAGACGTATATTAGACGTATTTTAGACAAGCCTTTAGACGTCTAATAGACCTAAAAATGTTTAGGGGGAGGGGCACTCACTCACATGGGTCGCGGCGCGTCGCTGATGCGAGAACGTTTTTCCCCCTGGAGCTGAGCTGAGGTCACGCCCAACGCAGAAGTGCTTCTCTCGCTGTTCTGGCAAAGTATAGCTATTGACAAAACCATGACAGGAGGCGCGCCGTCTCAGACGACCTTGATCCACGTGAGACACCGCCGAGCGAGCGTCAGCGAGCGAGTCGCCTTGTTGAGCGTTGCAAACTCAGCTCAGCTCCGTTACCGAGTTATGTGCCGTTATGGACAGAATAGTAAATATTGACCAGGGGACTGCTTCTGCAAACGACTGTGGTTCTAAGGGACTTCTCCCAATCACAGCGCGTCCTTGCACAAGCTCCTCCCCCTATCTCCTAAGCTCCTCCCCCTATCTCCTAAGCTCCGGGGGGGAATAGCAGTCAGCTGTGTCTCTCCTGTCGCCACTCACATGGCTCTGTGAGTGGTGCTCATTGGCTGAGGCTCTCACATGAAATGCTACTGTTTGTGTGTGCGTCTCTGTGTGTCTGTCTCTGTGTGTCTGTCTCTGTGTGTCTGTCTCTGTGTGTCTGTCTCTGTGTGTCTGTCTCTGTGTGTGCGTCTCTGTGTGTCTGTCTCTGTGTGTCTGTCTCTGTGTGTCTGTCTCTGTGTGTCTGTCTCTGTGTGTCTGTCTCTGTGTGTCTGTCTCTGTGTGTGCGTCTCTGTGTGTGCGTCTCTGTGTGTGCGTCTCTGTGTGTCTGTCTCTGTGTGTGCGTCTCTGTGTGTGCGTCTCTGTGTGTGCGTCTCTGTGTGTCTGTCTCTGTGTGTCTGTCTCTGTGTGTCTGTCTCTGTGCGGTGCCAGAAGCTCTGTTGTTTCAGCGCGAGCTGGCGGTTGCTTCCAACCTTAGGGCGTCTTACTTGTAATATATATTGTGAATCTGTTTTGTATAGTGTCTCATTTCTCATTCTTATTTATTGGTGCAATAAAATAACTGATGTATGCCTACATTTGAGGTATGTTTACTTCTGACATATGGGTAATAATTACAGATCAACTACTTAAATAATGTGCATTTCAGAAAATTCTAAATGATGCAATGTAAGACTTTCTATAAAATTTGCAAACTAATCTTTTTTTTTTTGTGATTAATACTTTTTATTGCTTTCAGTTTTAACATACACGTTGGAAGAAATGCTGAACAGACCTATAGAAACCTTTGTACATAACAATATCACAAGCAATTTTATACAGAAAAAGAAAAACAAAGAAACAAGAATGCACAAATACACACACAATCAAACAAACAAAAAACAGTCGTACGTACTTCCCTCCCCCCACAGAACACAGATCTTCTCAAAAGCATTTGGAGAACAAGAATGGTATTCAGTTAGGCATGTTTGATGATTATGTCAGTCAGTTGCCAATAGATCCAATATATAATGGACCCTATAATTATGTAAGCTGTTATTCATTTTGTGGATAAGTTGTTCAAAGGAGGCTACCCTGGTCATCTCATCTCGCCATTCTTTGATCTTAATTCTCTCCTTTGATTTCCAATGTCTCAATACTATCCTGCATCCTGTTATGAGTGCCAATTACACACAAGCACCCTTTTGCGAGGATTGTCTTTTAGTCTAGAGTTTAACCCATGTCAAAATGACTCTGAGTGCATCCCTTCCTATGACGGTCTGTCCACCCACCCGGGCAGGACGGACAATCTGTCAAAGATCTAACTAAGGCCACCATGCCAGAGGCCATAGCATAGAGGCCACTAAGGCCACCGTGCCAGAGGCCATAGCATAGAGGCCACTAAGGCCACCATGCCAGAGGCCATAGCATAGAGGCCACTAAGGCCACCGTGCCAGAGGCCATAGCATAGAGGCCACTAAGGCCACCGTGCCAGAGGCCATAGCATAGAGGCCACTAAGGCCACCATGCCAGAGGCCATAACATAGAGGCCACTAAGGCCACCGTACCAGAGGCCATAGCATAGAGGCCACTAAGGCCACCATGCCAGAGGCCATAACATAGAGGCCACTAAGGCCACCGTACCAGAGGCCATAGCATAGAGGCCACTAAGGCCACCATGCCAGAGGCCATAGCATAGAGGCCACTAAGGTCACCGTACCAGAGGCCATAGCATAGAGGCCACTAAGGCCACCATGCCAGAGGCCATAGCATAGATCTAACTCAGGCCACCATGCCAGAGGCCATAGCATAGATCTAACTCAGGCCACCATGCCAGAGGCCATAGCATAGAGGCCACTAAGGCCACCATGCCAGAGGCCATAGCATAGAGGCCACTAAGGCCACCGTACCAGAGGCCATAGCATAGAGGCCACTAAGGCCACCATGCCAGAGGCCATAACATAGAGGCCACTAAGGCCACCGTACCAGAGGCCATAGCATAGAGGCCACTAAGGCCACCATGCCAGAGGCCATAACATAGAGGCCACTAAGGTCACCGTACCAGAGGCCATAGCATAGAGGCCACTAAGGCCACCATGCCAGAGGCCATAGCATAGATCTAACTCAGGCCACCATGCCAGAGGCCATAGCATAGATCTAACTCAGGCCACCATGCCAGAGGCCATAGCATAGAGGCCACTAAGGCCACCATGCCAGAGGCCATAGCATAGATCTAACTCAGGCCACCGTGCCAGAGGCCATAGCATAGAGGCCACTCAGGCCACCATGCCAGAGGCCATAGCATAGAGGCCACTAAGGCCACCATGCCAGAGGCCATAGCATAGAGGCCACTAAGGCCACCATGCCAGAGGCCATAGCATAGAGGCCACTAAGGCCACCGTGCCAGAGGCCATAGCATAGAGGCCACTAAATACATTAAGAGTAGGCTATCCAGTAAGACCAGCGGAACAATTAAAACCACAACCAGATTGAATTAGCCTCTAGAATTATAATAAGTAATAGTTTCTATCTAATATTGAATCAAATGACATTGCTAATGTATTGAGAAGTACTGACAGTCTACTGCTGTGTCCATGTACCTCTACCAGGTCATTGCTTACTTTCTGAGTCTGTCAAACAGTGCCATCTTGTGCATTTTGTAGAATCAGTTTTATTCTCAAATCATTATAGGGATTCTCAAAGTGGGTGCATGCAGTGATGCAGGTCCATGGGGTGCCGCAGAATACTTTGATAACATTTGGAATTCATCATCATTCATCAGTTTACCCACTTATATGTTTATACTTATATGTATATACTTAGTAAAACAGACCGTGATGCAACTGTAGCCTCCTTGTGTTGCTGTGTGTTCTTTTTCTACAGTCTAATCTCTTCACCAAAAATAGCAGAACTATATCGACATGAGATGCTTTGTGAGCTTGTAGATCAGCTACCTTTGGAGAATGTTCCCCCCAGAATAAGGGATGCTGGGGGTTCAATTGGTTAAACGTCAAGTATAAAGTTATTAAGCTTGCCAAAAGAAATGTCGAACCCCCAATGTTTTCCTATTGATGATCTCTTGTACAGTATTGCATGAACTGAATACACAGGACTACACTAGAAACAACGCATCAGGGCCTTTTGTGTTAGCCTTTTACCATTATTGTATAAATGTACCACTGTACCATTTTCAAACAAGTTGACAAGTGATCGGTGCTGTCTGTATGCATGTGGATGGGCAAGTTGACAAGTGATCGGTGCTGTCTGTATGCATGTGGATGGGCAAGTTGAGAGAAGATAGCAGTCAGGAGACTAGCCGGCCACTGCCACCGACACCTCCTGGGCAAAATGCCTGTGCTATGGGAACCAACAAACGGGCATGGAAGACGTCCTACACATATGCTGGTGCAGAAAGCACAAATGAGCTGTAATGTCGCAAGGTGGCTCTTCCTTGTGTAACGGAGGTGATCCGAACCTCCCCACCCGGCTTCGAACCCGCGGGTCTCCCGCATGAAAGTCCAATATCTTAACCATCACTCCTATGGAACGAGAGCAGACGCTAGACTTTTGAGGCTTCAGGCTGGGGCTGCGGCTCACTACACTGTGCAACTCACTACATTTGCTTACCATTCACCATGGTAACGTGGCTGCAGTAGGCTGTATGCGAGCCATATAGGAGAGTAGTTGGCACTCACTGGCATTTTTTTCCTAAAGATTTCTGATGACAATGTCCAAAATAGGGATTGCCAGAAAATGGTTTAAAAAAAAGTTAAATGGCCGCTGACATTTAAAAACTAGACCAGGTCAACCTGGTTGTGCCAGACCCCGGTTCTGCCAACCCTCTGGGCCTATAAATTTAATGGTACATTTATAGGCTGTCTGTCCCTTTATAGGCTGTCTGTCCCTCCCTCATGTCATCATCATTTGTGACATCATTGTGACCAAATATGGAGAAAAGAGGGAGGGACAGACCGACAGACAAAGCCTTTTGCTTTGTCTGTCGGTCTGTCCCTCCCTCATGTCATTGTGATGACATGAAGGCTTTGTCTGTCGGTCTATCCCTCCCTCATGTCATCATCATGTCATCATCATGACCATCTATGGAGAAAAACAGGACAGACAAAGCCTTATGTAGGCCGACCCTCTGGGTCTGGCAATGACTGTTCTTAAAAAAAGGTATTTAAATAAAAGTTCTTATATTTGTATTTTCTTATGAGATTGAAAAATAAAAAATCTATTTAAAGATTTTAAATAAAGAAATGTAAATAAATAAAATAAATAATAAAATAAATATTAAAATCAAAATCTGTAAATACATTTAAAAAATGCCTTTTGTAGGCATGTCATCATCATGTCATCATCATATATACCCTTTATATAGAAAACCCGGACAGACCGACATTTGCTTATGTAGGCCTACCCATTTCATGGGTCTGGCAAACAGGGGTAAAAAAAAGATCAGTGTATTTTGGATTCATGTCAATTTGTGTTTCAGATATTTAAAACGCTTGAACCGTCAATACTTAAAAAAACGTGACCTTTCAATCTGTGCTCTTTTTCCCCTCTACACCAAAGCTCTTTGCCGAAAATAGCCGATCTACAAGCTCACAATGCCTCGCAACGCAAGGCGTTGTGGTGAGCTTGTTGCACTGACGCGAGTCACAAGGAATCCTCTGGGAAATGAATTCTGTCTTACTATTTATATTAGATATTGTGATGTCATGTGAAGCCTGACCAATCCTGTCTGATATCTGGCCTTACAACCCAGATCACTTCAGTTAAAAGGTGAACGAAAAACAGGTTCACTTTAGCTGGCATAAAAGTTCTCTAACCTAGAACAACATTGTGTTGCAACCACAACTAATTAACAACAAAATCTGACTATTATGAGACAAACACAATACTATGTGAACTCTGTCTGTCTGTCTGTCTGTCTGTCTGTCTGTCTGTCTGTCTGTCCATCCAACCAACCTCGTGTCATTCTATTAATCAATCACACCTGTTGCACTCACTGACTCTCTGAGAATTGTGGAATTATTAACAGTAAATGTACAGTTTATGACCAGTAATACTATATGCATGAATATCCATTGCCAAAATATAACAAAGAATAGTCCTATAAACAGTCTATCAATAGTGAATATGAGACTATGTACAATGAGATTATGTACAGTGTATAGCCTTCTACAGTGGGCAACTGAATACGTAGGCTACATATGTACAGTAGGTATCTTGATAAGATATTTATACAGTCTAACAGTGATCAGTAGGCTACAGTTTCAAGTAAACTCTAAACAAACTGATCACCGTAAGACGCAAAAACTAAAATAATAAATACAATTTGAATTTACGTAATAACTTTATAAATAACTAATAAATCAGTCTGACTCTGATCTTATAGACTTTGGACAAAAGAACACCTGCCAACAAACTTCACCCCCTGGCAGACGTGTAGCAGTCGTCGATACCGGCCATCATGAGCAGCTTCTTGGGCACGGGCGCCGACACCATGCCGGTGCCGCGGGGGGGGCGGGGATCAGACGCACCTCCACCGAGCCGCATCGGCCCGTCCGTCACCTTGCAGGGCACCGTGTGGGGCTTGCCCATCTTGTTGCCCCAGTGGCCTCGCCTGACGGGCACGATGGACAGCTTGGCCAGGATGATGGCGCCGTGGATGGCGGTGGCCACCTCCTTGGAGCACTTGACGCCCACGTGATCGTTGTAGTCTCCGATGGCGACAAAGGCCTTGAACCTTGTGCGCTGTCCGGCTCTGGTCTGCTTCTGGACAGGCATGATCTTCAGCACCTCATCCTTCAGAGCAGAGCCCAGGAAGAAGTCCATGATCTCAGACTCCTTGATAGGCAGAGAGTACAGGTAGATCTATAGTTTACCTTGATAGGTAGAGAGTACTGGTAGATCTATAGTTTACCTTGATAGGTAGAGAGTACAGGTAGATCTCTTCCAGGGACTTGAACTTCATGTCCTTGACCAGGTGGCCCAGTTTGGTGACTGGCTAGTCCTCGGACTAGCCGCCCGGGCTCCGCGGCCCCTGCCGCGTCCACGGCCGCGATCCAGCCCCCCGCTGCCGAAATCTCAGCGAAAACCTCCTCTACCACCGGCGCTGTCCGCCATTTGGTGATGTGTACGGGTCGGGGATGGCGAGGGGCTATCTCCTCTACCACCGGCGCTGTCCGCCATTTGGTGAGGTGTACGGGTCGGGGATGGCGAGGGGCTATCTCCTCTACCACCGGCGTTGTCCGCCATTTGGTGAGGTGTACGGGTCGGGGATGGCGAGGGGCTCTCGTAGGGGTTGGGGATTGACTTATATCCGTCACCGTCCCTGACGAGGAAGAACTCGGCACCCACACCTACGGGCCCGCCGTCTTCCAGGGTCCTGGAGGCGCTGGGAGCAGGAGCAGTCTTTGTCTGTGCCTCTTGCGTTTGTTCCGCCATGACGGTTCCCCTTTACTTGAGCAGGATGTCCCTTTGATTCTTTAAATATGAACCCCGGCAGGCTCTAGAAATCCCTTGTGCTACAGTCTGTTCAACAGTTTTTCAGAAGTCATTAAACATGATTTAACACCTCTTTTTAAACTTGGTTGTGATGGCGAGATTGTGATGACACCATGATTTTACTGGAACCGAGCGGCCATCTTGGCCATCATACATGACGTCATACATGACGTCATGACATCATACATGACATCATACATGACGTCACATGAGGCCATGCTGTCATTCAGTGGTGGACTGTGGTAAAGACCAAGACTGGCTTTCCCACTTTTAACTTGTTTCATTATTTCTCACCATTTCTTGCTAGACATGTGGTCACAAACATTTTGAATGCTCCGTATGTGCACTATTTGTGTGTTCAAATGTTTGTTTCAGTTGTCATTGTACCTAAGTCATGCATATTATTAAGTCAGATTACAAATGACACACTGTGCAATTGTTTGGTTTAAAACATTGTTTATTTAAAGCGCAGCATTGCTAACTATCACATACTTAATTCCTGTTTGGTCCTCCAAAAGATTCACACCTGGGTCCGGAGCTCAATTTATAGTGAGGAGTGGGGTGATTGGGAGTGTACCAAGTGTGGCAGGGGAGTTTGTATGGGGACTAAGGCTTTTGTCTATAAATACTGAGTTGGGTTAACTAAAATCATTAATAATACTTACCTTTATGGATTTTTATGATTTTCTTTGATTGTGAAAGGTTTTTTTTTTATGACACTTGAATTGAAGTTGAGTAGGGTTCCTTGAATTAATGAATTGGTTTAAACCAATTAGGGGAGGAGTTCCCCCTCTACTTAAGGTCTTTTGAAACATCATTAATTCAGTTATTCTTGTCTCTGTCTTGAGAGGGGGAAGTTGGGGCACAATTCTCTGAGAGCTCTGCCTTAACATAGTGTTGAAGTATGTAGAACTTGCACTTATGCCTGCTTTAGGTATTCCCATTTTTTGTCTATTTACTATTTTTACTACTCTACATTTTTGAATATTTTGTTCAAACCATCTTGCAAGAAGAAACTAAATCTTCATTTTTGAACTTCAGTTTCGTCTTGTTCTGTACACCTGCCCTCATCAAAAATAACTCTTTTACATGGACAAGGAACTCAGAAGGAACTCCGTCACAGTGCTTGAGTCAAAGTAGAAACCTTTGCCATCGGGCAGAAATCACGTATCTCCATATTTGGTTTATATTCGTAAATGAAGGCCTTACTTGATCATAACAGAAGCATCAAAAGTAGCAGATTTGCAAGCATGAAATGTGGCGCAAAGCAAAGTGATGCGCAAAGGTGTAATCTCGATTTTCCGACGTGCCGACAATCCGACGGCACGGAGATCCGATCCGACGGCACGGAGATCCGATGCCGGCACGGCTCCTTGGCCCTATGAAAAGTTGCCCTTATGTTTCGAATCTCGATAGTCCGGTGTCCTTAAACTCCGAGAGAGAGAGACACAATTAAGCACTACAACGGAATGAACTACAACGATCGAGGAGACCGGGTGGGACAGCGGCTGTGTGTGTGTGTGTGTGTGTGTGTGTGTGTGTGTGTGTGTGTGTGTGTGTGTGTGTGTGTGTGTGTGTGTGTGTGTGTGTGTGTGTTATTATTTTTTCAAGTTTAAAACCTATGCGTTTCCCCCGCTCACTGTGCGTAATCATCTGGAGATCCCTCTCTCGGGTTATTCACCAGCCTGTCTATAAAACAGATCCCTCTCTCGGGTTATTCACCAGCCTGTCTATAAAACAGATCCCTCTCTCGGGTTATTCACCAGCCTGTCTATAAAACAGATCCCTCTCTGGGGTTATTCACCAGCCTGTCTATAAAACAGCGCTACCAGTTGTGCATTGGTGTTTGGCTGAAAGATCAAACCCCTGGTTGAGTGTGCATTGAAGACGCCTGACGCTTTAGCCTACGCTGGATTTTAGGCACCGTCTTTACGCACGATGCATGGATTTGCACAGATCTACAAGCTCGCGATGCAACACATTGTGAGCTTGTAGATCGGCTATTTTCAAATGGACACTGTGGGGTGTGGCTAACTTCAGCTGGGTCACCACCCACCACGACAACCAGGCATACTTAATGAACTGGGGGTGTGGCCACATAAAAACATAATTTTAACTCTTTCTGTACACTTTTTTGGAAAAAATCTTCCTCCTAGTATAATCATAATAGTTGTTTTAGAGGGGGAATAAATCATGGCACCCGCACTTTAACCAGGCAACAATTAGACCTCCTGTACATGACACTAGCATGTTGCAGGGACCCCACTTCACCCCTTGATGCTGAGTGCTGCCAAGTAGACTCTTTGGTATGTCTTGCTATACTTATGTGTATTTTGATTCAGAGTACATGTTTTAAGGTAATAAATGAGATGACAGGGCGGAAGAGGGCCAAGGAGGGCCAGGTTGAGGGACACAGCCCAGAAGAGAGAGTGGCAACATGGTTCGACCACTTCCAAAGGCTCCTGGGAACATCAGTGGAAGAGGGAGAAGAGGAAAATATACCAGCAGTCCTCCAGGGCCTGAACATCGACGATGGACCCTTCACAGTCAGCGAGCTCGCCAGGGCTAAATCCACCCTGAGAGAGGGAAAAAGCGCTGGGCCGGATGGCATACCCCCAGAGGTCTTGAAGAACTGCGACCTAGACAACCTCATCCTAGACTTTTGCAACAATGCTCTACAGCACAACAAGCAACCTGAACGGACAACATCAGCCTGCTCTCCGACAGCATGGAACAAGCACAAGAACTCCTGAACAGGGTGGAGATAGAGTGTGCCAAAGTTGGTCTCAGGCTAAATGCTAAGAAAACTGAGGTTATCACCTATAACCTACCTGATCACTCACCTCTGACAACAACAGAAGGAGCTGTGTTGAAGGAAGTCAAGGACTTCAAGTACCTGGGTGCATGGGTCGACTCAACTGAGAAAGACCTCAAAGTAAGGAAGGCACTCGCTTGGAGGGCCCTGAACGGCATGAACAGTGTATGGAACTCTGGCCTCCCCCGCCAAATCAAACTTAGCTTCTTCTTTGCAACAGTGGAGTCTGTTCTCCTCTATGGCAGTGAATGCTGGACCCTGAAGCCAACCCTGCAGAAGTCTCTAAATGGGTGCTACACTAGAATGTTGCGTGCAGTACTCAACATCAACAGGAGCGCACATGTTACCAACAGGAGCCTGTATGAGGGAATACCAAGGGTAAGCGAGAAAATTGCCACCAGAAGAATGAGACTAGCAGGACACTGCCAAAGACACCAGGAGCTTCCAGCCAGCAAATTGGTACTGTGGGAGCCAACACATGGGCACCGGTCGCGAGGACGTCCCACAAGAACATACGTGGACATACTCAAGGAAGACGTAGGGACACAGAACACCAATGAGCTGGCCAGATGTATGGAGAACCG
>NC_137823.1:62811931-62829813 GCF_963921795.1 Nannobrachium achirus
GAGATTGTAGATCAGTCATTTTTGGTGAAGGACTTGGCCGTAGTTGAAAAAGAACTCTCAAGTACAGTGCAAATCAGGTCTGTTTTACTAAGTAGAGTGTAGCGATATTGATGAATTCCAAATATTTTTGACACAATGCTATAAATGTCTTCTAAATCCTTCTAAGGTTTTCTTTTTTATAAAACCTGTTTTTATATCAGTGGTGCTCAAATATTTTCATGTGAAGGACCCACAAAATGATTTGGCCCACGGACCCCCATCTCAAAACATTTAGTTCCAGGGACCCACCAGAAGCAAAATTTGAGTTACAAATGTTCGCTTAAAAAAGACATTTATTCAAAGATCTTTTTACACATTTTCGTATATCTGCTATTTTTCAATAGCTAAATAATTAAAGGAGTAGTTCACCCCCAAAATGACTTTTTGTCTATTGATTAGTCATGCCATTGAGACTAGAGTTCAATGATATTTTTAGTTTTTTGTCCTAAGACAAAAATGTGATAAGAATAAATGTACCCCCATTCGTTCCGGATGGGGACCCGTTTCCAAACACGCCCCCATCCGGAATCAATGGGGGTAAATTTACTCGAATAAAATTTTTGTCTTAGGAATGCGACAAAAAACAAAAAATATTATTGAACTCTAGTCCCCATGGCATGACTAATCAATAGAAAAAAAGTCATTTTGGGGTGAACTACTCCTTTAAGACCCCTCCACCTTGGGCCACCCCTGGTAATAGATTATTCTATTAAGATTATGACCAAGATATGAAGCTGGTAATTGGTTCTAACCATGGGTTTCAACATATATTTTTATATTTTAGGTTATAAATCAGCCAGCCCAACACACTGTGACACCATGAGAAACATGAGTCCCTCATTTGCACTTCTAATCCTCCGTTAACCGCCAGTATTTCTCATTTTGAATGCGTTATTTGAGCTGCAAATGAAAACACTGCGGGTTAAAATGAGTTCATCTTGCATGCAGCGCTGCTTGGGGAAATGGAGCTCCTTTGATGGGAATCCAATAAGCCCATCTTCGACTGCAGCTTTAGCACCACACCACACTACACCACACCACACCACACCACATAAAAATATCTACATTTTCCATTACACAAAAGTACCCCTATCGGTAAGAAAAAAATCTACGTTTTAACTGTGATTGTAATACAATATAAATTTGTATTACAACTATCCTAACTTATAGTTTAGTTTAAAAATTTCCAAGGTTTTTTTCCAGCTCGGAAATTTTAAAAGCTGGTTTGCATAGAGAATACATTGAATAAACCAAGCAATACATTAGCTTGGCTTTTCTGTATGTGAATGAGGCATTAGGCCCTAGTACGTTTATATACCCATTGTCACTCCCTTCGTCATAAACCAGTCAGGTGTTTCGTTTTTTACAGAGTTTATTAAACCCGTCAAAACTGTGAGTGAGAGAAAATAATAATCAGCATACAGAACATAAATCATGACAAAAAGGTAAAAGGAAAAAATACAGAAATTAAATCACCTCTCTGATTGCATGGGAAAACAAAGGGAATGAATGAGTCCAGGGATCCAACATATTGGGCTACAAAGTGAACAACTGAAACCAAAACAAATAAACAACCCATCAATGAAACTCAAAATATTTGCAATCAAACTTAAACAGTGCATCAAAAATACGACAAAAGTTGCAGTTTCAAACACACCTTGTTTAGCTCACCACGCCGCTTACAAACTTTTCTGCCTCCTCTCACAGGAGAGAGACTGACTGAGGCTGCAGCGCGGCCATGTCCGGGTTGCCATATAAGGCGGAGACAACAAGCATTTCATGACGTCAAACAAAAGGTGCTCTCAAAGCAATATATTTGGGAAACAAATTGCGTCAGCCAAACTCCCACCAAATAAATCCTTTTATTTCAAATAACTTTCAAAACAAATGAACAAAACAAAAACCCAAACATTAGTCTTGACTATGAACTTTATTTGCTTCAAGTAATAAAACAATCTTCTGTACGGGCCTGTCAAGATAGACAGGTCTCGTACTCCTTTTCCCTTTATCGTCCAAGGTCGCATCGCACATTAAAAGCTTCACTTTCCTGACCCTTCCATCAGGGCTGGGATAAACTTCGACTACTCGAGCCATCTTCCAACGGTTTCGTGGAGCGTTCTCTTCCTTTAAAATCACAATGTCATTGACTTCTGTATTTCTCATTTCCTTCTGCCAGACTTGTCGCTGCTGAAGGTTGAGGAGATACTCCTTCTTCCACCGGGTCCAAAATTCGTTAGCCAAAAACTGCACCTGCCGCCATCGTTTCCGTAAGTATATGTCTTGGCTCACGAACTGCCCTGGAGGTGGCATGATGATGCTGGATTTCATTGTAAGTATGTGATTAGGTGTCAGTGGTTCTAGACTCGTAGGGTCGTTTAAGTGTTCGGTAGTGAGAGGCCTGCTATTCACTATAGCCATTATTTCATAGAAGAACGTCCTGAGCGACGTGCTGTCAAGTCTTTGGGCGGATTGATCCAAAATTGCCATCAATACATTTCGAACCGTTAAAATCTGTCGCTCCCAGACTCCTCCCATATGACTGGAAGACGGACAGTTCATTACAAATTCACAGCCATATTGCTTTAATTGCTCTTCATTTAGTCCTTGCATTGCCTCCATGAATTCTCCCTTTGCGCCAACAAAATTCGTGCCTTGGTCGCATTTTAATTGCCTGACATTTCCTCGTATTGCAATTAGAGTCCTCAGAGCGTTGATGAAAGCATCTGTAGTAAGGTCATCGAGCATCTCGATGTGGATGGCTCTACAACACAAACAGGTAAACAGTAGGCCATATTTTTTCAACTGCTTCCTAGCCTCCTTCACATAAAAAGGGCCAAAACAATCCACTCCACAGTACGTGAAGGGAGGAGTCGTTTCCATTCTTTCCGGTGGTAAATCGGCCATTTTTGGCTCTTGCGTGCTTCTCCTGTATCTTCGGCATCTTGTGCATTTATGGATATGAGAGGCAACAACGCTGCTACATCCGATGATCCAAATTCCATTTGATCTCAATTCATTTACAGTAATTCCTCTTCCTTGATGATGTACTCGTTCATGATAATGCTTAATGATTAATGAAGATATGTGGCTTGTTTTAGGTAAAATCAGTGGATGTTTTACATGGGGGTGAAGACTCGATCTTGTCAAACGTCCTCCAACCCTTAGGACCCCCACGTCGTCAATAAATGGGTCTAAAGCGTGCAGCTTGTTGCTCTTGTCCTTTGTTTTAACTGACTTGTGAAGCTTGACACTATCAAGTTCAGTTCTGAGAGACTCTTCCTGTGCCAGCTTAATGATGAAAATCTCTGCCTCTTTTCGCTGCTCCACACTTGTGGCTTCACCTTTAAGTGGGAGACCCTTGACCCCTTGAGCATAGCGTTTCAGGAAGGCAATGGCTTTAACTGCTCTTGTCCAGTCGGAGAACTTTTGTAAGCGGTCCAGCAATGTCCTCTTTTCCTTCGCTTGTACATTAAATACTTGGGCTTTGCGAAGTTCTGGATCATCGCTCATGACCTCTTTCACTATGGTTTCTCCTTCAGGTAGCTGTCTCTCCCATAAGAACTCTGGGCCTGTAAACCAATTTGAAGTTACAAGCTGCTCTACCGTTAGCCCTCTCGAAGCATGATCTGCCGGATTCGATTCCGACTGAACGAAGTGCCACTGCTTCACTTCAGTAAGAGACTTGATTCTCTCAATTCTGTTGGCAACAAAAACATGAAATCTTCTGGCATCATTGTTTAGATATCCAAGGACTACTTTAGAGTCAGTCCAGAAATATTCTTTAAGATTGTCCACTTCGAGTTCGTTTCTGAGCAGGGCACTAATTCTTGCCGAGATGACTGCGGCGGATAACTCCAGACGCGGTATTGTCGTCACCTTGGTGGGGGCAACACGTGCCTTACCCATGACAAGTGAGCAATGGACTTCACCGTTTGTGCTGATAGCTCTGAGGTAAGAGCATTCGCCATATCCGGTTACACTCGCATCTGAGAAATGGTGAAGCTCATACTGAGCGACAGTGAAATTTGCAGGAATATAGCACCGGTTGATCTTTATGGTGGACAAGTTCTTAAGGTCTTGCAGCCATGATTCCCACTGGGTTCTGAGATAATCTGGGAGCGGATCGTCCCAATCAAGCTTCTCTTGACACATTCGTTGCAATACTTGTTTGCCCAGAAGAATAAAAGGAGACAAGAAGCCCAGAGGGTCATAGATGGAGGCCACGGTGGAAAGTATGCCTCGTCGGGTTAGAGGTGATGGTTGAACAGTGACTTTAAATTCAAGGCTATCGGATGATAGACACCACTGAACACCGAGGGCTCTCTCCATAAGGGGTTCTCCAAAGTCCATACTGAGATTTTTGCCACTCTCAGCACATTCTTCCTTAGGTATTGAAGACAAGACATTCTTGTTATTGGAAACAAACTTATGCAGTCTCAATTGACCAGTACGGCAAAGATCTCTAGCTGAGTGAATAAGCTTGATGGCTTCTGCTTCACTTGTTACACTCGCCAGGCCATCATCAACGTAAAAGTCTCTCTGAATGAACTTGACAGTGGACAGGTCAAACTGTCCCTGACCTTCAGAGGCAAGATGCTTAAGACCGAAATTGGCACAACCGGGAGAGGAAGCTGCCCCAAAAAGATGCACCTTCATTCTGAAAACAGATGGTGGAGAATCCAAATCACCCTTCTCCCACCATAAGAAGCGTAAATAGTCTTGGTCTACAGGTTTTACATGGAATTGATGGAACATTCGTTCTACATCACACATGAAGGCAATTGGTCCTTTACGGAACCGACAAAGCACTCCCACCAAGGAGTTGGTAAGTTCTGGCCCAGTCAGAAGGTGGTCATTCAAAGATGTATCTTTATACCTGGCTGAACAATCAAAGACCACTCGTATCTTAGTGGGTTTTTTGGGATGGTACACCCCATGGTGGGGAATGTACCAAGCAGGAAAAGTGCCCAGCTGTTCTTCTGTGACCTTCTCTGCATCACCGCGAGAGATTATATCTTCCATAAAGTTCACGTAGTCCTCATAGTACTTCTGGTTTTTCTTGAACTTTCTTTGTAAACCAGAGAGACGGTGGACTGCACAAGCCTTATTGTCAGGCAGATTTGGTCGCTCATCCTTAAAGGGCAAGGGCATCTCGTAATGACCATCTGGTTTTTGTGTAATCTCCTCCTGCATTTTTGTCAAGAACTTGAGATCTTCCTGGGAGACTGTTGTGTCTTCTCCAGTTCTTTCAATAAAATCAGACTCCAGGACCCTTATGATGTCATCTGGAGCAGTCATCTCTTTAATTTGAGTTTTGCAAACATAGTGAACCTCATTTTTAATTTCCGCCATTGGGCTCACTTCTGGCATCACTTGCCTCACAGTAATGCGGTGACTCACTCCGATATCGTCGCCATGAAATTCACCTGGGTCGCCATAGCTGATGACGCTCCACCCAAGGTCAGTTTTTTGCGCAAAAGGTTGGTTTCCTTCACCATAGACAACCTCTCGAGGCATTAGAGCACGTGGGCAATTATAGCCAATTAAGATAGCAATCTCACACTCTTGATGGGGAGCGATATGAGGAGAAAGGTGCTTCAAATGAGGCCAAGGCTTAACAGTCTGTGGAATTGGTATATGGGATCTATTTGCTGGTATGAATTCACGTGTATACATAACTGGAACAGTGATCTTTGTGTTGGAAAAGAACCCTCTCACTTGTAACTGCTTAAGTCTCTTGCATGGTACAATTGTCCCTTTGGAGGACATTGTGGACAATTTAAGTTTGACTGGTTCCGCAGATGCATTTAATTGGTCTGCAACTTCCTCAAGGATGAAGGAACAGTCACTTTGGGTATCAAGCATAGCATATACGAGGATTTCTTTCCCATCATTCTCAGGGGTCGAGACGTAGACAGGTACAATAGAAGAGGTTTGATTGACAGCTCCATCCTGTGAGACACTGTGAGATATTTTAGAATCAGTTTGCACAGATGCTGATGGTCCTTCATCCTTGTTGAAATGAGCTTCCTTTCTGGGCTCGAAGGGCTGATCATTATGAATACAGGTTGGGTGACGTTTCTGACAAATGTCACATGTCATTTTGTTCCTACAGCCCTTTGAATGATGACCAGGTGATAAACATCCGAAACAAAGCCTTTCCCTTTGTATGAACTGAATTCTGTCGGCAAGTGGTTTTGCTTGGAAATTGCGACAGTTGCTTAGTCCATGCCCAGTTTTATTACAAAGGTGGCAGGTGATTAGTTGCCTTTCTGTGGTTGTATTGAATGTTTTTGCATTTGCTGTTTGATTTCTGAATTTACTGCGTCCATCAGATTCAAGTTGTTTCAGAGCACTGTATGACGTTATTGGGTTGCAGGCAATACTGGATTCGAGATTGAGGTAGGTTACGAAATAGCTGAAATTCGGAAATTTTCCATATTGTAGCTGGTATGTGGTGGCTGAACGATTCCATCCTGGGATTAGCCAATCTGGCAATTTGCTTGCAAGCTTTTGATTTTCCATTGCATCGTCCAAGATTCTTAAGTGTCCGTTATGTGCAATAGCGGATTCACAACTCCTGAGAAAATCAACAAATTTACGCAGTTCCACTCCATCCTTCTGTATTATTTTTGGCCAGCTGTGCAATTTATCCCGGTATGCCTTCGCAATAATAAATGGATCTCCAAAACGCTCATCTAATACGTTCCATGCAGAGAAATATGCGTCCTCAGTATCCATCCAAAAATATCCCTCTACAGCCTCTTTGGCTGCTCCGCCTATATATCTTTGCAGGAAATACATTTTTTCCACTATTGGGACGTTTTTCCTTTCAATTAAGGTTTGAAATGACGTTTTCCATAAGTTGTATTTCAATGGATTATTGCTGAAAATGTCGGGCTCCGGTATAGGCAACCGATTAGATGAGATAGCCTCAGAGAGCACCTTGACCAGCTTTAGGGTTTCATGTTCAGGTGTAATGGCGACCTCTTGTGATGATGGTTGGTCTTGCACATTGCTTTCTGCTGCACTCAGAGGTTCCCCATTTTCATTGTACACCGGGATATTTGCTTTAGCTGCACATAGTCTTTTTTGTTTTTCCAAACGATCTTGTTCCCTTTTTATTTCTTCCATTGCTCTTTTGTTTTTTAGATCCTCTTCTTCGAGCTGATTGAGCCGTCGCTGCTGCTGCTCCTGTTCGGCCATTAACCTTAGAAATGCTTTGGTGGCGTTAAATTCAGCTGCAGCCTTGTTGGAATCTTTAAGTTGAACTTGCTGTGGAAATGTTTGATTTGTAACCGGCACGCTTGACGTGGTACTGCTGTCAAATACAGAGCTGACTTCTGGCCAGTCTATAAGCGTTTCCCCAGTTTGTTCAATCAAAGTTTTTGCATTACGGACAAGATTTGATGTAACCTCATTGCATTTATCGATTCTGCGACGAACGGTGAGTGTTGGAATTTCCACTTTACGATAATCATTATATATTTCATTTAGCTCCTTTGAATACCTTTCCAACCCATCAACATTATCTTGCAAAGTTTCAAGTTCAGTGTCATTAACAATGCCCTTCTTTGTATTTTTAGCCTCGACCTTCCAGTGTGCGTAGACACGGTCAAATTTACCCAGTAATGCATTTAATTTGGTAGCTAGGAAACCTTTCCCTTTCTCAGTAAGTGTGCGCTCTCGCTCTCCTCTGCGTGGTTCAGTACCAACTTCAGGAGTAAGAATTTCTGCTTGCTTTGTCTGTGCTAGTGACTTTTCAGCCGTCTTTGACCCATCTGCGTTTAGCGACATCTTTCACAAAACCATAAACCAAAACCAATAAAACACCAAAGCTTAAAACCAGATAAATCAATTTCCTGCAGACCTTAAAGTGCCGTTTTTTCTTTTTTTTTTTTTTTTACATTTAATTAAACAAACCCATAATGCATTTTTTAAGAACCACCAATATTTCACCAATAAAACCGAAAAGTCTTTGTTTCACTCATATGATCCGTTTTCAATGCAAGTAATGTGATCTCTTCTCAAATGTCTCTTTAATGTTTAAAATCTCTTCAAGCACCTTTGATAGCACACATTCCTTTAGACTCTCGTGTGTGTACTAACCTCTTGTGCCGTTACGCGTTTGTGGTGCTGACAAGTACATGTTCGTGTCGCTTTACTCTGTTTGAGGGAAGGGTGAATGAGGGGGGGAGGGGGGCGATGAAGGGGTAGGCTACTCCAGCAGCTCCGCACCAGTCTGTAGCAC
The DNA here is from genome assembly GCF_963921795.1 of Nannobrachium achirus. Taxonomy (NCBI): domain Eukaryota; kingdom Metazoa; phylum Chordata; class Actinopteri; order Myctophiformes; family Myctophidae; genus Nannobrachium; species Nannobrachium achirus. The sequence goes on from NC_137823.1 coordinate 62,820,222, forward strand.
AACGGGCTAGCGCTTGTTGAAAGGCGCCGCCTGGCCCTGTGTCTCCGCTGATTTGGCCGGGCTGCTAGCTGACGAACCTCCTCCAGGACGCCTTGGATCACTGATGAATGCGGAGTTTTGACTGTCACTCCCTTCGTCATAAACCAGTCAGGTGTTTCGTTTTTTACAGAGTTTATTAAACCCGTCAAAACTGTGAGTGAGAGAAAATAATAATCAGCATACAGAACATAAATCATGACAAAAAGGTAAAAGGAAAAAATACAGAAATTAAATCACCTCTCTGATTGCATGGGAAAACAAAGGGAATGAATGAGTCCAGGGATCCAACATATTGGGCTACAAAGTGAACAACTGAAACCAAAACAAATAAACAACCCATCAATGAAACTCAAAATATTTGCAATCAAACTTAAACAGTGCATCAAAAATACGACAAAAGTTGCAGTTTCAAACACACCTTGTTTAGCTCACCACGCCGCTTACAAACTTTTCTGCCTCCTCTCACAGGAGAGAGACTGACTGAGGCTGCAGCGCGGCCATGTCCGGGTTGCCATATAAGGCGGAGACAACAAGCATTTCATGACGTCAAACAAAAGGTGCTCTCAAAGCAATATATTTGGGAAACAAATTGCGTCAGCCAAACCCATGATGTATGTGAATGAGGCATTAGGCCCTAGTTAGTACGTTTATATACCCACCAGTATGTGAATGAGGCATTAGGCCCTATAGTACGTTTAAATTTATGTAGATTAGAGGTTCCTAAACATTTTAGCTCAAGACCCAAAAGAGAAAAAAAAGTTTGCCTGATACAGTGAAAACGAGTAGCAGAAAATAGCAGATCGACAAGCTCACAACGTGTCGCTTCGTGCCACATTGTGCGCCTGTAGATCGGCTATTTTCACTACTTCTTAAACATTTGTTTTCTAATTTATGGAGTTTCTTTGATTTCTTTTATTTTTATTTTATTTACTCATGAAATTCTTTTGATTGATGAAAAAAAAAAGAGAATAATAATCTTTTTTGTATTGAAATGTACTCTTGACCCACAAAAATGTGTCTGCGTCCCACAAATGGTTTCTGACCCACTGTTTGGGAACCACTGATGTAGATTTGTTGCATCTTCTCAACCTCCCTCTTAGGGCTGTCACGATTAGGACATTTTACACGACGATTAATTGTCACTCAAATATTAGCGATTAACGATTTAATTGTGTTTTTGTCGTTGACAATCACATTTCTGTTTGGCTTTTAGGCTTTGAAGTTGCACATGGTAGATATGACACAACCTAAATATACAAATAAATTACTGACATTATTTGACAACTTTGTACTTAAAAAAAGAACATTGATAGTGGAAATAGCCGATCTACAAGCTCAACATGCGACGCGTTGTGAGCTTGTAGATCTGCTATTTCCAAAAATGTTTTACTTTAAAAAAATATATGAAAATGTTTCGACATGGAAACGATTATGACGATTATGAAAAATAATCGCGATTATGAAAAATAATCGCGATTAGACGATTATGTAATAATTGTGACAGCCCTACTCCCTCTCCCCTTTTCCACCCTGGCTGTGTGCTCTGATTCCTGTCCTCCCCTGTCCCCCTGTCCTCCCCTGTCCCCACAGTCTGCACCCCCGGCCAGGAGGAGGCCACCCTGGAGTTCCTGCTGACGGACTACGACCAGATCTACGGGCGTCAGAAGCAGCTGGAGCTGGAGATCCAGGAGGCCTTCCTGCGCTTCATGGGCAGCCTGCTGAAGGGCTACCGCACCTACCTGCTGCCCATCACCCAGGCCCCGTCGGACCGCACCACCGACTGCAGCTCCCTCTTCAACCTGCAGGGTCAGTGGGATGGTAGTCTCACATGCAGGGACGTGCAGAGGCAGGGGCTGACATTTCTAAAAGGGCCTTTTAGTGAAAAGATCGAAAATAGCAGACCTCCAGCTCACAGCACGTCGCAGGTGCTTAACTCATTGACTGCGATTACGATCTCCCTTCTTTTGCAACAAACTTCCAGCATTTTGTTTACCTTTAACGTGGGCGCGTGCGTGCGCACTGTGCGCGACGCTTCACGGATCGCGTTCGCGGCCCTCCATTATCCATAGCGACAGCGTCTGTATGCCACGTGTATGTTACGTTAAGGATGAAGTGAATGTGCTCGGAGACAGGATCCAGGGGGTTGTTGTCCCGTCCCCACCACCTCTCGCCCATTTTTGGTCATATAGTACGCATTGCCTCATTGCCTCCCGTACATAGAAGCCGAAAAACGCCACTTTTCCGTACTATTCAACCAAGAATCTCCTCCATTCAAATCAATGGGAGCCGAGCAGCCAATCAGATGGCTGGCCGTCATCCACGTTGGTTTTAGCCTCGCGTAGCCAGGTTTACTCATCTCGCGTTGGTTTGGACTATAATAATAAATAATAATAATACAATGGCCTGGGACTGTATTTTTACAGCACTTTTATAGCGTTTTTCCAAGTGCTCAAAGCACTATATTATTGTGCTATAATAGATGTTGACAGAATGTCTTTACACAACCTGATTCACGCTGATATCGCTTTTGTTGTTGTTGTTTTTTATTATATATATATTTAACAAGGAAGTCCCGCCTACTGCAGTGCATCCGGTTTCCTGCCCTTGCACTTCCTTGCACTTTCACCCATAGAGTATGCTTACACCACCGTCCCACTTGCAAAAGGCGTGCTGTTTCCGTGATCCGGTCTAGACCGGATGGTCAAAGTGTTTACACTATGGTTTACACAGTGCTGCAGGCTCACGGCAAGGATTATGTCTTTTCTTCAATAATTGAAATGTCCATTCAGGTAAGATAATAAATACTTTACATCATGCACCAACACCACTAATGTTAGGATGTGTAGGTACTATAGCAGAGGGTGTGTGACTGTCTGCTTTCGCCTTTGTTGGGAGGGACACATATTCATAACTCTAAGTAAGCTAAACAAGCTAATCTAAGCTAAGCTAATTTAGCCAAGATAACAAAAACCTGCAAGCAGCTAAACCTGCGTTTTCAGGCCAGGGACCCCCTAGCTTATAGAGAGATGAAGCAGGGACCCCTTAGCTGAGAGAGATGAAGCAGGGACCCCTTAGCTGAGAGAGGGATGAAGCAAGCAGGGACCCCCTTAGCTTAGCATGCCTGGAATGCTTTGTTGTCAGTATTAAAGTGATAGGTAAAGCCACTGTTAATTACTTCAACAGGGGGTCCGGGACTCCGGGGGTCCCCAGAGTTACTACAGGGGGGTCTTTCAAATCTTTGAGTGATAGAAACTTTGGTTTATTAACCACTTGAACCCTAGCGTCCATATTCTGAGAACTCTAGCCAAACATAGCAGATCTCCTATTTTTGGCAAATAGCTTTGGTGAATAGGAGAAAAGAGCAGACTAAGTACAGAGTGAAAGGTCAAGTTTATCAGGCCAGGGACCCCCTAGCTTATAGAGAGATGAGATGAGATCAGGCTTATCTCTCTCTCAGATAAGGGGTCCCTGCTAGGCGTCCCTGCTTTTGAGAGACATGAAGCAGGGACCCCACCCTTAGTTGAGAGACAGATGAAGCAGGGACCCCCACTACATAGAGACATTCATGGATTTATATTTAAAAGTAACTTTTATTCCCCCCCTGGACCCAGGGTATGGTAGCTGCCTACCCCTGCCATACCCAATTGACGCCCCTGAGAGTGTAGTGCCCACCCAGGATTACATTAGATCAGGGGTCTTCAACAGGGGGTCTGGGACCCCTAGGGGGTCCTCAGAGTTACTGCAGGGGGTCCTCCAAATCTTCCAATCCTTTTTATATTAACAACTTGAGACCTAGTGTACATATTCTGAGAACTGTAGCCAAAAATAACAGATCTACAAGCTCACAATGTCTCGCCCTGCGATGCGTTGTGAGCTTGTAGATCGGCTATTTTCGGCAAAGAGGTTTGGTGTAGAGAGGGAAAAGAGCATACTAAGTACAGAGTGAAAGGTCAAGTTTATTAAGTATTGACGGCACAAGTTGTCAAATATCTGACAACACACATTGACATGAATCCAAAATACACTGATGCTGTCAAACAATGAAACCAAATGGAATCTATGAAAACGCTTTGGGGGTCCCTGCTTCATCTCTCTCTCAACTAAGGGGTCCTTGGCCTGAAAACGTTGAAGACCCCTGCATTAGATAATTGACACTGGGCGGAAAAATGGATTACCAAAAAACTTAAAAAATAAATGCTTGTTTTGTTGGAAAATAAATAAATAAACAGGGCATTTTTTTCTCGCCTCGCAGCTGCACACTGACATGGACGGCGGTGAAGTACACGCTGTCGGGCGAAGGAGCCGGCTCCATCTTCACCATCGACCAGACGATGGGACATCCATGCCTTAAGGAGCCTGGACAGGGAGGAGAAGCCTTACTACACGCTCCGCGCCCAGGTCGTCGACATCGACAGGAGTTCGTCATCAAGGTCCAGGACATCAACGGCAACGAGCCCAAGTTCCTGGAGGGGCCATACACCGCCAGTGTCCCGGAGATGTCACCCTTAGGTGAGTGCGCGTGAGGTCACTGTGTTATAGATATCTTATCTACTGCATTGTACAGGGGTTTTCAAAGTGGGTGCCGCGACGGCAGTCCAGGGGTGCCGCGAGATAATATGATAATATTTGGAATTTATTTGGACACTTAAAAAATATTTAGTATCATTTTAAACTTGAAGTACAAAGTTATTTTCAATCAGTTCTAACCAAAATGGCTATTATCTCAACGTTTCCTTGCAACATAATCACTAAAATATCGTTGTGTGCTTGTAGATCTGCTGTTTTCACTAGTTTAGTACATTCTATAGATGATAAATACAAACGGTTTTGGACATACAAGGTTTCCACCCGACAACGACGATATGCTATAAATATAAGGTGCTGGGACTGAAAATTATAATGTAGGGGTGCCTCGGATTAAAGAAAAAATATTTATGGGTTGCCCCACTGCCCTGAGACAAAAAAGTTTGGGAACCCCTGGCATAGTACTGCTATCCGTCTGTTATTCAATGTTACATGAGATACATAAAGGTTTCCTGTGCAAATAAGCCGAAAAGCTTACTAGGATCTCCTTTTAGTTGACAATAAAGATTCAATTCACCCTTTAGTAGACTGACTTTCAGATATGTACATAGCAATGCAGATATAATAGCAGATATGCAAGCTTGCAGAGCGGCACTTGTAGATCTGCTATTTTTGTCTTTGAAATCCTTCTATTTTTGAATTCAAGAATCTTTCTCTAACTCTGAGAGTGCACAAATGGAACCAAATGGACCCTTACAGGTCTGGTTCCATTTGTGCTTTGTCAAAGTTAAGGGGAGACCTTCAAATTTGTCTACTGGTCAGGACAGCAGTTAACAGCAACAGACTCTTGTCGTTCTGGTGTGAACAGTTTTTTGCACTTTTTGGTTTAGTAAAAATGTTTAGTCTAAACTCTATTCCACTCTCATACATTCATATAGGTTGATGGAGGAAGGGGCTGGTACAACCCAGGGAGCCTCTGCTAAGACACTGCGAATATACACCCAAGCCCTGGTCTTCTCTGCAGCGGATTACTGTCTGGTGCCCCGTGCATGGCCTACCCCAGTGTCCCTCTTGCCATTCGTCATGGGAATAGCCACGGCCGGCTGCCTCCCACGTCCTGAGATGCTGGCAATTGGCTATATGCAACACCGAGTTGGACCTCTGACGGTTACTTCAGACACAGACCTACACTGGACACTGTGGCAGCAGCTTCGTAGTCTGCTACTGGAGTAGCGTTAAAATTTCTCTTTAATCCACACAACACAACACACAAGTATGTTTATACCTTGAGACAGTTTCTTTTTTATTCATACGGGCGGAGTGCGAGCCGCAAGGCGACGAGGACTAAAACCAAAAATGAAACTAGCTTTTACTTTTTCCTCCACGTCGCTGACTCCAGTTGCAGGAGCGCGTTGTGCCCCGTCGGCGATTTTACAACCTTCTCTGTCAAGTCTTGTAACTAAAACCTGTCTATATGTTTATATCACCACTCAATCAATGCGATTTGAGATGTGAGTTTACAGAATCACTGTAAACGATCTACCAGTCTCTCATCTGGTTGTTGTTCACACACCGTGTACTGTGTCTTAAAAGCCCCAGACCCCAGTAGCCTACTTTACTAAAGTAACCTGACACAGATCTACAAGCTCAGAACGTGTCGTGGATGCGACGTGTTGTGAGCTTGTAGATCTGTTCCTTTCAAAGCCGACCCGCTGTGCTGTACGGAGAAGTATAAGTCGGGCAGTCAGGCTGTGGAGCAGCGAATTTTGGGAAGATGATAGCAATATTTTGGCTTATTGCTGAACCTTAATTAATAGATACGGGGGTGCGGTAATTACCGCAATACCGTCGGTAATGGGAAGACGATAACCGCGATAACAAAATGTCCATACCACCCCAACCCTATTTGTCTGTGTCTTATGTTTGGCCAGATTAATTAAGCCTTCTTATTAATAAAGTATGAAAGAATGAATGTCTCTGAATGTCTCAGGAAACCTGTTGATTGAAGGTTGAAAATACTTAATAATTCCATTGTAATGTAAAGGAATAGTGTTTGCTATATTTCCAAAGTACATACTGTGAATGAATAGTAGTAATCTTTAGTGTGTCATCGTTGTTGGAGCCAACATGACATTATTGTTTATTTTTATTTGGTTTATTGAAATGAATGGTCTGGCCTTGCCAGTCAATGTAAACTTCTTATGGTTGCCATGGTTGCTGTCGGCTGTCAATCACTGTTGGTTTCCAGGGTAACTGATTCATACCTGGCAGTGATGCCAGGTGGGTGCAATGAGTTTGGGAGCAAACATTTTTCGACCATGTTATGGTGTCTGTGCTGTGAAGGTTGGCAATTCAGTGTTTGTTGAAAGGAGGTTTTGTATCATGCTATGTCAATAACTGGATTGTCATATCCAAATATATCTGAAAGCTCTGGACATTGAATTAATGACACACACGCATCAAGCCTAGGCTATGTTTTAGCTTGTAGGGCTTATTGGTGAAAGACCATACAAGACAGAATGTGATAAATTATGTTAAATGTTCTGGATATCAGATCAGATGCAATAAGACAGACAGACAGACAGACAGACAGACAGACACACTAGCTCTGTCTGTGTGTCTGTCTGTCTGTCTGTCTGTCTGTCTGTCTGTCTGTCTGTCTGTCTGTCTGTGTCTGCATGTCTGTCTGGGACTGGCTTACAGACTTGTAAGGGTCAATTTAGACCCCTATAAAGGAACCTATAATAAGGGAGTCCCTGAAATACACTTTGAGAACCACTGATATAGAAAGCTTAGTTGTTTTTGTTTTTTTTTTGTTTTTTTTACCTTGAACCTTGGAAGAAGACAATATGATATGAGTCTGGTATGCACTGTAACAAAATTGAAAACAGGTATAATCTACTTCAACATGGCTTGAGTGTTTATATAAACAGCCAGATGTTTAAATGTAAATGAAAACTAATTGATTTTGTAATTCTGGTATGACAGTTGATGCTGTATTTCCGTGAACACTGTACTATGTTTACAATAAAAAGCGATTTCTATCATGTCATTAAGTTATGATTCTACATGCATGCTTTATGGGGTACCTGCATCATCTAATTATGCAGTAATAATACTATAATTAGACCGACTTCCTCACACACACAAGAAACATTGCTGCACAATGCCAATACTTTTGCAATTTCACTCAAGTTCAGACTTTTACTTGTAACAGAGTATATCTACGTTGCTCAACTTGGGGTCGATTCATACGCCACTTTTAGAGCCTTTATTCTGGTTCGGCTCTGTCTAAACTATGATATGGCGTCATTCAGAGGATCGGGGGCAGGTAACGTCATTAATTCCGCTCCAAATTACACCATATCATAGTTTAGACAGAGCCGACCTAAAATAATTAGGCTCTAAAAGTGGAGTATGTATTGAGCCTGAGAAAGGCTATATTTTGTTCTGTGCTATACGTTGTTTGTTTGTTGTTTCATTAAAAGCTATTTGCACTTGAATGTTGTGTTTCTTCCAAGATGTCAATCTATACAAATTTGGTATTAACTGAGGTGATTTCAGGTTTATTTCTGAAATTCTATGCAACTACAGTATCTGTTGTATTGAGTAACAACAATAGGAAACGGTTGTTTGCCCATATTATATACCCAAATTCTCTAGCCACTGTCATTAATGTGTATTTCCAAAACTGATATTCTATTAATCCTTTTGTCCCAAGGTGTCTCAATGTTAGCCAGTGACATGAAACGTGACAGTAGTGTATTATCACAATATACATACCGATCTGCAATCAACAGTGATATTATGAGCTGACTTTTGTCAATGAATGCACATAGCCTACTAGATATGTTTCATATGAGCCAGATGGTTGATGTAGTAATACCCTTTCTTAGATCTGCAGCACTTAATGTATACTGCAAGTCACATCTGCGGAACCTAATAATACCTAGTAATAGTGTAATAGACCAATAGTGTAATAGATGGTCATTTGGTATGCATCATATGCCACTCATCAAGACTGAGTGGCAAAACATAAAGCAGCATGAAGCATTGGAGTTTGGAAGAGCTCTTTGGGAAACTACTCTTGACTCCTACTTCCATGTACGATAATGTCACATGCATACCCTCTATTGTCTTAGCAAAGTCTTTCACCATAAACCCCAACTTCAGTAAGGCAATGCCTAAACCTTACCTTAACCTTAACCTCAGTAAAATGCCTGTCAGGGAGCCAATCAAAACACTGGTGAGGTGGGTCTATGCTAGAACTAGTTGAGGGAATCCATAATAACACATCAGCAACCCGTAGTGATCTTGTAGATCGTCTATATTACAGTAGGTGCCACCGTACAAGGAATGCCTCTTGGTGAGGCCTACAGTATGATCAATATCTGACTATTATCAGAGCGGCAAACCGATTCTGTTAGAGTGGTATGACATCACAGTAACCCTAACCCTAAATCTAACCCTAACCATTAACCTAACCCTAAACTTAGCCCTAACCCTAACCTAGAGCAGCAGTGTTTTTCAAAGTGGATTCCAGGGACACTGTGGGTTCCTTTATGGTGGTCTAAATTGACCCATACTAATCTGTAACTCTGACAGAGTACAAATGGAACCCAAATGGACTCGTTAGGGTTCATTTGGCTCATTTGTACACTGTCAGAGTTAAGGGGAGACCTTGAACTTTGAAGGTGTGAGAAACCTAAACCCCGAAATCTACAGTGTTGTTAGCCAACCCTCCACACCCTCTTATATCTAACATCAGGGTCTACAGAGCTCTACAGTGTTATAAGCTGTCTCACAGTGCATCTGACAGTTGAGTTGCCTGCTTAAGTTAATTGCTGTTTCACTGCTGACAGATGCTGTTGATTTAACTGTAGCTGACATCTTTCTAACTGTTCATACATCTATGATAGCCTATGATACTGTACACATATCTGCCTCATATACAGTATAGTCCAGTTAGCTATGATGGAAACCAAACTATCTAGGAGTTTGGCGAGGGGTAGACTAGGTGGTGGCTGTT